>NW_025777586.1:0-132774 GCF_021130785.1 Homalodisca vitripennis | reverse complement strand
CCCGTACCAGGAGTCCATATCCATCTGAATACTGATTTGTCTTATCGGGGACACAGAATAGAGCTGAACTCCCACATTCGCACTGAATATACCTTTCCTACCATAGCTACGTTATGAACGTAAGAATTATGATAATAAATGCCCTTTTTTAATTGCTTTCTTAAAGAACTTAGATATAAACTAATTTTTTAGCCAACGTTTTTTATAAAATCATTTTTTTTATTACTATGAACAACAAAAGAACTGTGTTAGTGCAGAATATTGCATCACTACAATATTGTGTCTTGAACCAATACTGCAAATCTTCATAGCTCCTGAGTGACGTGACCCAATCTAGTTTCGTCTTCCAACACCCCAAATCTAGATTATATTCATGATCTTGTCCTGATTGTATTTTATTATATTGAATACGCAGTTATAATTACATTCGATACTGATTTGGAGCCATTCAAAATTAGACAGTAAATACCGTCTAAAATACTTTGAGTAGATCTATTTAATTATAAATTAAATGTTCCTACGGCGTTTGCAGTAGCCATCAAATATAAATGATTAATGGTTACAATATTTCAAAACCAAAGAGAGGCCAAATCTGTGCCTTCCTTATAAAAGTAATTATACCCAAGTGTAATATATTCCCCAGTCGATAGTATTGCAACTTACTCTCGTGGCGCACCTCACATACACATGCCGATATACTTTTCACAAAAACACACATTTAAAAACACTGGGATTACTTTCCTGGTAGATCTTGGTGATACTATATTGGTTATTCTGATGATGCATCGTTCCTAGTCATTTTGCCTAGATTAATGACAAATTTCTCTTTAAGGTGGTTTTTGACTAATTAGATTAATTAAGAATACCTTCAGTAAGTAGCATCCACAAATACAATATTTCTAAAATAACCTGGTGAAGAGAATTATCACGTTTTGACACCGGTATGTAATAATTATTAGACAAGTTCCTCTAACTCACAGCAATGTTTAGTATAAGGATATCAAAAGGATAAAGTGTATCGTGGTCACACCCTTTCTTTAACTAAACAATCAAAAGTTCCTCTAACTCACAGCAATGTTTAGTATAAGGATATCACAAGGATAAAGTGTATCGCGGACACACCCTTTCATAATCTAAACAAAACACAAGTTCCTATAACTCACAGCAATGTTTAGTATAAGGATATCACAAAGATAAAGTGTATCGCGGTCACAACCTTTCATACTCTAAACAAACACAAGTTCCTCTAACTCACAGAAATGTTTAGTATAAGGATACCACAAGGATAAAGTGTATCGCGGTCACATCCTTTCTTTAACTAAACAAAAACAAGTTCCTCTAACTCACAGCAATGTTTAGTATAAGGATACCACAAGGATAAAGTGTATCGCGGTCACATCCTTTCTTTAACTAAACAAACACAAGTTCCTCTAACTCACAGCAATGTTTAGTATAAGGATAACACAAGTATAAAGTGTATCGCGGACACACCCTTTCTTTAACTAAACAAACAGAAGTTCCTCTAACTCACAGCAATGTTTAGTATAAGGATATCACAAGTATAAAGTGTATCGCGGACACACCCTTTCTTTAACTAAACAAACAGAAGTTCCTCTAACTCACAGCAATGTTTAGTATAAGGATAAAAATGTATCGCGGTCAACCCCTTCCATTAACTATACAATCATAAGTTCCTCTACCTCACAGAAAGGTTTAGTATAAGGATATCACAAGGATAAAGTGTATCGCGGTCACAACCCTTCATTAACTAAACAAACACAAGTTCCTCTAACTCACAGCAATGTTTAGTATAAGGATATCAAAAGGATGAAGTGTATCGCGGTCACAACCTTTCATTAACTAAACAAACACAAGTTCCTACAACTCACAGCAATGTTTAGTATCAGGATAAAATGTAATCGCGGTCAACCCCTTCCATTAACTATACAATCATAAGTTTCTCTACCTCACAGAAAGGTTTAGTATAAGGATATCACAAGGATAAAGTGTATCGCGGTCACAACCTTTCATTAACTAAACAAACACAAGTTCCTACAACTCACAGCAATGTTTAGTATCAGGATAAAATGTATCGCGGTCAACCCCTTCCATTAACTATACAATCATAAGTTCCTCTACCTCACAGAAAGGTTTAGTATAAGGATATCACAAGGATAAAGTGTATCGCGGTCACAACCTTTCATTAACTAAACAAACACAAGTTCCTACAACTCACAGCAATGTTTAGTATCAGGATAAAATGTATCGCGGTCAACCCCTTCCATTAACTATACAATCATAAGTTCCTCTACCTCACAGAAAGGTTTAGTATAAGGATATCACAAGGATAAAGTGTATCGCGGGTCACAACCTTTCATTAACTAAACAAACACAAGTTCCTACAACTCACAGCAATGTTTAGTATCAGGATAAAATGTATCGCGGTCAAGCCCTTCCATTAACTATACAATCATAAGTTCCTCTACCTCACAGAAAGGTTTAGTATAAGGATATCACAAGGATAAAGTGTATCGCGGTCACAACCCTTCATTAACTAAACAAACACAAGTTCCTCTAACTCACAGTAATGTTTAGTATAAGGATATCAAAAGGATAAAGTGTATTGCGGTTACACCCTTTTTTAACTAAACAGACACTAGTTCCTCTAACTCACAGAAATGTTTAGTATAAGGATACCACAAGGATAAAGTGTATCGCGGTCACATCCTTTCTTTAACTAAACAAAAACAAGTTCCTCTAACTCACAGCAATGTTTAGTATAAGGATACCACAAGGATAAAGTGTATCGCGGTCACATCCTTTCTTTAACTAAACAAACACAAGTTCCTCTAACTCACAGCAATGTTTAGTATAAAGGATAACACAAGTATAAAGTGTATCGCGGACACACCCTTTCTTTAACTAAATAAACAGAAGTTCCTCTAACTCACAGCAATGTTTAGTATAAGGATATCAAAAGGATGAAGTGTATCGCGGTCACAACCTTTCATTAACTAAACAAACACAAGTTCCTACAACTCACAGCAATGTTTAGTATCAGGATAAAATGTATCGCGGTCAACCCCTTCCATTAACTATACAATCATAAGTTTCTCTACCTCACAGAAAGGTTTAGTATAAGGATATCACAAGGATAAAGTGTATCGCGGTTACAACCTTTCATTAACTAAACAAACACAAGTTCCTCTAACTCACAGTAATGTTTAGTATAAGGATATCAAAAGGATAAAGTGTATTGCGGTTACACCCTTTTTTAACTAAACAGACACTAGTTTCCTCTAACTCACAGAAATGTTTAGTAAAATGATACCACAAGGATAAAAGTGTATCACGGTCACACCCTTTTATTAACTAAACAGACACTAGTTCCTCTAACTCACAGTAATGTTTAGTATAAGGATATCACAAGGATAAAGTGTACCGCTTTCAACAACCTTTCATTAACTAAACAAACACAAGTTCCTCTAACTCACAGCAATGTTTAGTATAAGGATACCAACAAGGATAAAGTGTATCGCGGTCACATCCTTTCTTTAACTAAACAAAAACAAGTTCCTCTAACTCACAGCAATGTTTAGTATAAGGATACCACAAGGATAAAGTGTATCGCGGTCACATCCTTTCTTTAACTAAACAAACACAAGTTTCCTCTAACTCACAGCAATGTTTAGTATAAGGATATCACAAGTATAAAGTGTATCGCGGACACACCCTTTCTTTAACTAAACAAACAGAAGTTCCTCTAACTCACAGCAATGTTTAGTATAAGGATATCAAAAGGGTGAAGTGTATCGCGGTCACAACCTTTCATTAACTAAACAAACACAAGTTCCTACAACTCACAGCAATGTTTAGTATAAGGATAAAATGTATCTCGGTCAACCCCTTCCATTAACTATACAATCATAAGTTCCTCTACCTCACAGAAAGGTTTAGTATAAGGATATCACAAGGATAAAGTGTATCGCGGTCACAACCCTTCATTAACTAAACAAACACAAGTTCCTCTAACTCACAGCAATGTTTAGTATAAAGGATATCAAAAGGATGAAGTGTATCGCGGTCACAACCTTTCATTAACTAAACAAACACAAGTTCCTACAACTCACAGCAATGTTTAGTATCAGGATAAAATGTATCGCGGTCAACCCCTTCCATTAACTATACAATCATAAGTTTCTCTACCTCACAGAAAGGTTTAGTATAAGGATATCACAAGGATAAAGTGTATCGCGGTCACAACCTTTCATTAACTAAACAAACACAAGTTCCTACAACTCACAGCAATGTTTAGTATCAGGATAAAATGTATCGCGGTCAACCCCTTCCATTAACTATACAATCATAAGTTCCTCTACCTCACAGAAAGGTTTAGTATAAGGATATCACAAGGATAAAGTGTATCGCGGTCCACAACCTTTCATTAACTAAACAAACACAAGTTCCTACAACTCACAGCAATGTTTAGTATCAGGATAAAATGTATCGCGGTCAACCCCTTCCATTAACTATACAATCATAAGTTCCTCTACCCTCACAGAAAGGTTTAGTATAAGGATATCACAAGGATAAAGTGTATCGCGGTCACAACCTTTCATTAACTAAACAAACACAAGTTCCTACAACTCACAGCAATGTTTAGTATCAGGATAAAATGTATCGCGGTCAACCCCTTCCATTAACTATACAATCATAAGTTCCTCTACCTCACAGAAAGGTTTAGTATAAGGATATCACAAGGATAAAGTGTATCGCGGTCACAACCCTTCATTAACTAAACAAACACAAGTTCCTCTAACTCACAGTAATGTTTAGTATAAGGATATCAAAAGGATAAAGTGTATTGCGGTTACACCCTTTTTTTAACTAAACAGACACTAGTTTCCTCTAACTCACAGAAATGTTTAGTATAAGGATACCACAAGGATAAAGTGTATCGCGGTCACATCCTTTCTTTAACTAAACAAAAACAAGTTCCTCTAACTCACAGCAATGTTTAGTATAAGGATACCACAAGGATAAAGTGTATCGCGGTCACATCCTTTCTTTAACTAAACAAACACAAGTTCCTCTAACTCACAGCAATGTTTAGTATAAGGATAACACAAGTATAAAGTGTATCGCGGACACAACCCTTTCTTTAACTAAATAAACAGAAGTTCCTCTAACTCACAGCAATGTTTAGTATAAGGATATCAAAAGGATGAAGTGTATCGCGGTCACAACCTTTCATTAACTAAACAAACACAAGTTCCTACAACTCACAGCAATGTTTAGTATCAGGATAAAATGTATCGCGGTCAACCCCTTCCATTAACTATACAATCATAAGTTTCTCTACCTCACAGAAAGGTTTAGTATAAGGATATCACAAGGATAAAGTGTATCGCGGTTACAACCTTTCATTAACTAAACAAACACAAGTTCCTCTAACTCACAGTAATGTTTAGTATAAGGATATCAAAAGGATAAAGTGTATTGCGGTTACACCCTTTTTTAACTAAACAGACACTAGTTCCTCTAACTCACAGAAATGTTTAGTATAATGATACCACAAGGATAAAGTGTATCACGGTCACACCCTTTTATTAACTAAACAGACACTAGTTCCTCTAACTCACAGTAATGTTTAGTATAAGGATATCACAAGGATAAAGTGTACCGCTTTCACAACCTTTCATTAACTATACAATCATAAGTTTCTCTAACTCACAGAAATGTTTAGTATAAGGATATCACAAGGATAAAGTGTATCGTGGTCACAACCTTTCATTAACTAAACAAACATAAGTTCCTCTAACTCACAGCAATATTTAGTATAAAGATATCAAAAGGATAAAGTATATCGCGGACACACCCTTTCTGTAACTAAACAAACAGAAGTTCCTGTAACTCACAGCAATGTTTAGTCTAAGGATATCAAAAGGATAAAGTGTATCGCGGTCACACCCTTTCTTTAACTAAACAATCACAAGTTCCTCTAACCCACAGAAATGTTCAGTATAATGATACCACAAGGATAAAGTGTATCACGGTCACACCCTTTTATTAAATAAACAGACACTAGTTCCTCTAACTCACAGAAATGTTTAGTATAAGGATATCACAAGGATAAAGTGTACCGCTTTCACAACCTTTCATTAACTATACAATCATAAGTTCCTCTAACTTACAGAAATGTTTCGTATAAGGATGTCACAAGGATAAAGTGTATCGCGGTCACAACCTTTCATTAACTATACAATCATAAGTTTCTCTAACTCACAGAAATGTTTAGTATAAGGATATCACAAGGATAAAGTGTATCGCGGTCACAACCTTTCATTAACTAAACAAACATAAGTTCCTCTAACTCACAGCAATATTTAGTATAAGGATATCAAAAGGATAAAGTATATCGCGGACACACCCTTTCTTTAACTAAACAAACAGAAGTTCCACTAACTCACAGCAATGTTTAGTATAAGGATATCAAAAGGATAAAGTGTATCGCGGTCACACCCTTTCTTTAACTAAACAATCACAAGTTCCTCTAACCCACAGAAATGTTCAGTATAATGATACCACAAGGATAAAGTGTATCACGGTCACACCCTTTTATTAAATAAACAGACACTAGTTCCTCTAACTCACAGAAATGTTTAGTATAAAGATATCACAAGGATAAAGTGTACCGCTTTCACAACCTTTCATTAACTATACAATCATAAGTTCCTCTAACTTACAGAAATGTTTCGTATAAGGATGTCACAAGGATAAAGTGTATCGCGGTCACAACCTTTCATTAACTAAACAAACACAAGTTCTTCTAACTCACAGCAATGTTTAGTACAAGGATATCACAAGGATAAAGTGTATCGCGGTCAAAACCTTTCATTAACTAAACAAACACAAGTTCCTATAACTCCAGCAATATTTAGTATAAGGATATCACAAGGATAAAGTGTATCGCGGTCAACCCCTTCCATTAACTATACAATCATAAGTTCCTCTAACTCACAGAAATGTTTAGTATAAGGATATCACAAGGTTAATGTGTATCGCGGTCAACCCCTTCCATTAACTATACAATCATAAGTTCCTCTAACTCACAGAAATGTTTAGTATAAGGATATCACAAGGTTAAAGTTTATCGCAGTCAACCCCTTCCATTAACTATACAATCATAAGTTCCTCTAACTTACAGAAATGTTTCGTATAAGGATGTCACAAGGATAAAGTGTATCGCGGTCACAACCTTTCATTAACTAAACAAACACAAGTTCTTCTAACTCACAGCAATGTTTAGTACAAGGATATCACAAGGATAAAGTGTATCGCGGTCAAAACCTTTCATTAACTAAACAAACACAAGTTCCTATAACTCCAGCAATATTTAGTATAAGGATATCACAAGGATAAAGTGTATCGCGGTCAACCCCTTCCATTAACTATACAATCATAAGTTCCTCTAACTCACAGAAATGTTTAGTATAAGGATATCACAAGGTTAATGTGTATCGCGGTCAACCCCTTCCATTAACTATACAATCATAAGTTCCTCTAACTCACAGAAATGTTTAGTATAAGGATATCACAAGGTTTAAAGTTTATCGCAGTCAACCCCTTCCATTAACTATACAATCATAAGTTCCTCTAACTCACAGAAATGTTTAGTATAAAGATATCACAGGGTTAAAGTGTATCGCAGTGAAACCCTTCCTTTAACTAAACAGATACTAGTTCCTCTTTACAGTAATGTTTCAACGCCTAATTTGTTGTTAATTAATATCAAACAGTAGAACTTATGTGTGTAATTCTGTGTTACTTTAATAACTGCAACAATCTTAAACGTTATAAGTCGATATAGACTATTAAGAGCCAATTTTGTTTTGTCAGTTTCCAGTATGGATTAAAAACATGTTCCTCTGATATTTTGGAGGAAATATTTCTTCACACCTGGACAAAACGTGTTTCAAATGGTTTAGCAGTATGAATATTCATATTTATTGGCTGAGCGTTAGCGAAGGCGTCGTCAATGAACCCTATCCGTACAGTAATAGTGGTGTGTGGTGCTTGTTCTAGTCGGGTGTGTGATACCGTCACAAGCACAAATGTAATAAGTACGGCTGGTGTGTGATACCGTCACAAGCACAAATGTAATAAGTACGGCGGTTGTGTGATACCGTCACAAGCACAAATGTAATAAGTACGGCGGGTGTGTGATACCGTCTGAAGCACAAATGTAATAAGTACGGCGGGTGTGTGATACCGTCACAAGCACAAATGTAATAAGTACGGCGGGTGTGTGATACCGTCACAAGCACAAATGTAATAAGTACGGCGGGTGTGTGATACCGTCACAAGCACAAATGTAATAAGTACGGCGGGTGTGTGATACCGTCACAAGCACAAATGTAATAAGTACGGCGGGTGTGTGATACCGTCACAAGCACAAATGTAATAAGTACGGCGGGTGTGTGATACCGTCACAAGCACAAATGTAATAAGTACGGCGGGTGTGTGATACCGTCACAAGCACAAATGTAATAAGTACGGCGGGTGTGTGATACCGTCACAAGCACAAATGTAATAAGTACAGCGGGTGTGTGATACCGTCACAAGCACAAATGTAATAAGTACGGCGGGTGTGTGATACCGTCACAAGCACAAATGTAATAAGTACGGCGGGTGTGTGATACCGTCACAAGCACAAATGTAATAAGTACGGCGGGTGTGTGATACCGTCACAAGCACAAATGTAATAAGTACGGCGGGTGTGTGATACCGTCACAAGCACAAATGTAATAAGTACGGCGGGTGTGTGATACCGTCACAAGCACAAATGTAATAAGTACGGCGGGTGTGTGATACCGTCACAAGCACAAATGTAATAAGTACGGCGGGTGTGTGATACCGTCACAAGCACAAATTTAATAAGTACGGCGGGTGTGTGATACCGTCACAAGCACAAATGTAATAAGTACGGCGGGTGTGTGTGTTTCGAATAACAAATGTTATCAAACTGTTCCTATGCATTTCCTTGGTTGTAAGAGGGGAGATCGTAACACAGTAGATCAGGAGATTCAAGTCCAGCGAGTTTCTCGTGCCGTATTCTAAGTGATACACGGAACATGCATTTAATTAAAGGTAAAAAATACTAAAGTTTGTATTTGAAACAGGTCAGGTTTCTAGAAAACATCTATCTTATTTAAAAAATATATATTTTCCATCTTTTTGTTCAAAATACAATTAATTATATAAACTGTTCGTTTCTCCTTCAAAATATAAAAATTTCTCAGTCTATAAACTTTACAAAATCACCTAGTGCTCTACCATATTTAATTGTTAAGAAACAAAACTAAAAATACTCAATGCTATACAGCCATTAAAATTTAAAATTGCTTTATGTCTCAAATGAAACAAATATAACACTTGAAAATAAAATACTTTTTATAATATAATTTTTAGAAGTAAAATCTGTACGCGTCCTCCATACTCATATTGATTCTAAAATGTATTACAGTATATGTTTATCTGATCTTCGCCCACAGGCAGCTCCATATTCTAAAAATAATAAAACTTGAAACATAACCGATTTCATGAGAGCTGATTTATTTTTAATTAAACTTTAACAACATTAAATAACAAGAAAAGATATGTTTTAAAATGTTCTCAAATCACAATTCAAAGATATTCTTCAAAAATACATTGTTGTAGAGACGGGATCCTGTACACTATAGCATATCTTCAGCAACTGAACTGATATCAATATGAAATTATAAGAGTGGAATTTATGAGAGAGGATACCAGTTGGGAGGAGACAGACGAATGGTAGTGAGTGACAACGATGTGAAAAACAACCGAATAACTTGTATCGAATGGCCAATACACATGGGGTTTGATACCGCTGGGGTCGTAGTAATGAATAATCGAAATTCGAAGTTTACGTATATGTTTAATATTGGCAAATAAACATAAAAGCACCACTTCTAGTTGGTAAAATAAAACAAAGTAATTGTCACGTTGCTGCCAAATAGAGTATGAATGAACTAAAATATGATACCATGGGATGGGCCTAAATATTCCAATGTTCTATGGATTGTACTTTCAAAATTAATAATTATTAAAACTTCAAATTATAACTTGCCTTTATGATGAACTCGACTCACAAACGCGGGCATCAGCATTCTTGGTTTGACAAATCAGCTGCAGTCGGAAAAGGGGAAGATTATTAGTCTGGAAGTCTAAAACATGAAATAATACTAGTGAATAAAACTTGTACTGTTAAAACATTTAATTTTTATTTATTTTTTTTGTATTTACAATTGACAACGAAACAATCCTCCGCCAACTCATCCCGGAGACAGCCTCTGTGTCTCTGTAAGGAGAGTCTGATTTCATTAAACTTGGCTTCCTTGTTGGGAATGTAGCGATGGTTTCAATTTATTTCCCTTTCAAAAAGAGTTTTTAATTACTAGAACTGTTTTATAATCTTTAACGGACATTGACTGTTATAAATAGTACTTAATAATAAACACATTACTGTGAATTGTACTGACATTGTACGGCCTTGGCAGCCGGCCTCTATCGTACGCTATGCTGCAGAAAATCGATCATTACTGTGAATTGTACTGACATTGTACGGCCTTGGCAGCCGGCCTCTATCGTACGCTATGCTGCAGATAATCTATCATTACTGTGAATTGTACTGACATTGTACGGTCTTGGCAGCCGGCCTCTATCGTACGCTATACTGCAGATAATCGATCATTACTGTGAATTGTACTGACATTGTACGGTCTTCGCAGCCGGCCCCTATCGTACGCTATGCTGCAGACAATCGTTCATTACTTATTCTTGTCGGTTCTGGTTACACGTAAAGTCTCTGTATATTATTGTACCCTACTACTGTACATTCATTACCTCATTTCTGGTAGTAGCATATCAATATTTAGTCAATTACTTATATGGAGCATTGCACAAGTAACACTCAATAATACTATTATAGTTTAAATGGATATTATAAATGCATTTATTTTAAGAAACCCTTCACCAAAAACTAAATTAGAACATTCACCTTTCATGCAATATAATTCGCAAGAATTACAGAGTACATAAATATTGTATAAAATATAAGGGTCGATAGAAAGAAACAGAAATAATGATTATAAAAGTAGTCTTGGAAGTAAAACTTTTCCAATATCTTATAACTGGATCTTTCCTCGAGATGCTTAAAGAAAGGATCAGTTTTTTAACCTTCTCCATGATTGTTTTCTTGAAGTGGTTTCCTCGCAGAATAACAAAAGCCGTACCCTTTATATTAAATTTATGTTTTTAAACTTTGGGCTAGAAAAAGAGAATAGAAAAAGTAATAATATTGAGTCTGTATAATCATTAACCCGTCATTTGGTGTCTGCAAGCATATACAAGATTTTTCAAATATCACAACCTCTGCAGATTTTTAAGAAGTTGCAAATACAGAAGAGATACACTCAAACAAACAAGGCATTTCGCTTAGAGTAAAAAATAAATATATACATTCTTTGTCCTGTGAATTTGAAAGCTATCAATTTGCTTCGAATCGTTCTACAAAATGTTAGCATTAATTGATTATTTTTAGTTTTTTAGGACTTAAACTCTACCTATTGTAGAGTGTAAAAGTAAGCTCTATCTACGTATCATCAGGATTAAGGACACTATTCTTTCAGGATTTTCAAGACAAATGGTCCATAAATTCTACGAGTAAATGGTAAGGTCAATTCCATTGTTCTAGTCAGTCGGAACCAAGGGGGCCTGCCAGTAGGCGGAGGCTGCCAGAGAACGGGGGGTGCCAGAGAACGGGGGGTGTCATTGGTTAGTATCAGACAGAGGTCATCATGTCCCAAAATATTAAAAGTATGTACGTTTTAATTATTTTCAGACATCATAATTTAAGGAAATCACTGTAATAAAATTGTAACATAGAAAACAAAAATGTTATAGAGGCACTATAACATGACTATGTCATGACTATTATAACTAACGACTATACGGATAAATAAATAAAGCCAATTTCACCGCCATTGTCAGGCGTTTGAATGATCCACGCACTTTCACCATTAATAATAACTCAAACAGGCAATGACAGTTGAGTTTCAACGATTAACACAATATGCAAATTATCACCATTATCATCCTTGACAAAAGCCACAGAATTATTATCTCATTGGGGATTATTCTTTTCAAAAGGGCTTATATTTGTTTTCTATTCATTATTTTTAACCTCTATATATATTCTTTGTTAAAAATCAAAGACTGAGCGCAATTACTCTCGGTCACCGATGTAAACTAAACATCGACGACTGGTTAAATGTATGCAATCCCAAATCAAGACCAAAGCTAAATCTTTAGGTTTACTTTCGAAAAAAACAAAACAGATATCCGTGTTTAAAAAGTCGACAACAAAGTAACTAATAGACCTACAATAACATGAGTTACATTAAAATTATTTAACTTTTATTATTTCTGCATTTCTATACATCAAACTGACTACTAACAATAATTACCAGTTTTATATCGATAACAACAACAAAATTTGAGAATTACAACCAAACTGCATTGACAACTTATTACTCGAAATTTTTGTAATCCGATTAAGACCAAACGACTATGCAAGATAAGTATAAAATTACTGAAATTGACCTTGGTTTTTTATAATAGTATGTACAATTTTGATACTAAATTACCATCTTAACTTCTTTTCTCCTTCGGGTGGTCCACAAATTTCGGCGCTGGACATGTTATGAAGCTTTAAGTCATTATCTAGAGCCTGTAATTTTGTAAATCACTGTTTAAAACGTTTCATTAACAAGTTTCGTTAGTTTACCGTAACCGGCAACTGCATGTTTTAACTTGCAAATTGCCAGACTACCCAGGGAGGTGTTTACCTCGTGGTGACAACGAATGACAACACAGCGCACAACAGCTCAGGGCTCGGCAACTGCATGTTTTAGCTTGCAAATTGCCAGACTACCCAGGGAGGTGTTGCCTCGTGGTGACAACGAATGACAACACAGCGCACAACAGCTCAGAGCTCGGCAACTGCATGTTTTAACTTGCAAATTGCCAGACTACCCAGGGAGGTGTTGCCTCGTGGTGACAACGAATGACAACACAGCGCACAACAGCTCAGAGCTCGGCAACTGCATGTTTTAACTTGCAAATTGCCAGACTACCCAGGGAGGTGTTGCCTCGTGGTGACAACGAATGACAGACAACACAGCGCACAACAGCTCAGAGCTCGGCAACTCACTACTGTAAAAACTGATCACGTTGGGACTGCTGAAAAAAATACTTTGTATCAGGTACTCATCTATCCCGAAAGTACACGGTACAGATTAGTTTTATGTTACAGGTACTTTTAAAAATGCATGAGTTTAAACTAGTACGAATACATTTGTACGCGGGTACAGTTAGAAGCCACTAACAATACTGAGAAACTTACCTTACTTTCGTGGTTGCAGCGTGACGGTGAAATGAATGAAAGAATTAAACTCTTTATTAGTTGCAAACAATATACAGGGTGTTCAGTAAAAGTGTTCCAATACAGTGTTCCAGTATTCCAATAAGTGTTTTTTTTTACACATAAAAATGAGCAAAACGTTCATGTAAGCGTATGTCCCTAAGACCTTTAACATAAAAACACACAAATACATAAATGATATACATAAATAGTGGTGTTAAGGACTAATAGAATCTTGGAGATGGTACACATGAAACTTAAAACTAAAAATGAAACTCTTTGGGCTGAGAGCCAGCTACCCAAATTACTTTACAAAGGTAAGCTTAAATGTAAATTAGGCCTATATCTAAGTTTCTGTAATAACTTAAATAAGTTATGTATGCGGTTTAGTAATGTATGCGGGTCGACACTGTACTCTCTATGGGTCGGGAAGAATAATTAAACTACACATTTAGAGTAACATTGCTCTAGGACCGCTCGTAAAGGAACGGACGGGACGCGGAGGTTACATGACGGTGTCTGGTGGTGGACTCCGGGGTGGACTGCTGGCTGGCCAGCTTGGACCGTTGGTTGTAGGGTAGTGGCGTGATGTGACGTCACAGGAGAGCAGCCTATGAGCATTCTTTATTCTTTTAGACCACATCGTATGTTACATCGCCTGACAATACATACTGCCAACATCACTGGTGCAGACATTAAATATCACTATGGATACCTACCAACTTAGTACTTCTCACACTAAATACACTACAATCCTCCCCCTTAAATACATAAGTCCCCTACAATTTTAGAAATTTATCAATTACAATTTGTCTTACAATTCTCCAATTTTAAATCAATTACAATGAATAAGAAAATTGACATTATACTCTTTTATTTTTGTAAGTATAGATTATAGAGAAACAAAACACAAACTCCATATAATCATTTAACACAAATCACAAACACTTCAATCAAAACCAATAAATCAGAATATAGCAATTAATAACACATTGAATGAACACAATTAACAAATCGATAATAATAATGCTTAAACAATATTAATTATATACAAGTCACAATTGGGTTGTATTTACAAGTCCATTTTGACTAAAGGTTTACGATCCCTTAGTGGGTATCGTCTAACAGGTGTCATTTGTTTGGGTGAAACGCTGGAACTGTTATTGTTTACATTTGTACGTGGGCTGGGGGCTTTGCCCCTGAGCGTTTCTGTTATTGTTATGGTTTTGCGGAGAGGGGGGCAAGGTCGTTGCTAAAAGTACTGGCGACCTTGCGCTCGCTCTGTCCCGCGACTGTATATCGATCGTTTCCTGCGTGTGCTCTGTTGCCACGCTTGCGTCTGGGAGTCCAGGCATTGTTGTCAACTCAGACATTTCCGGACTACACTGTAAACCTACCAACTGGTCGATATGTCGTTTCCACCTCATGCCCGTATTCAGTTCAACTAAATACGTGACTGGTCCTAATCGTGAAACTACCACACCTGGTATCCACTTATTTCTACCTCTGTAATCTCTGGCTATGATTGGTTGTCCAATAGCTAACTGTCTAGTTTTACTACCCCTATAGTACAATCGTTGTTTTTCTTGATTATCTGACATTATTGCTTTAACATTTGGGCGAATTAAATCTAACCTAGACTTTAGCGATCTGCCCAACATTAATTGAGCTGGCGATAGATTGGTAGTAGAATGCACTGTATTTCTATAAGTGAACAGGAAGTTACTCAAAGCTAATTCTAAATCCTTGGAATTATGAAGAGCTGTTTTCAATTTATTTTTAATAGTTCTGACTGACCGTTCTGCCAAACCATTGGTTTCTGGGTGGTATGGTGGTGAAAACGTGTGTTTGATACCATTTGACATCAAAAATTCTTTAAACTCTTGACTGGTAAAAGGTGGTCCGTTGTCGGACACTATGTGGTCTACAATACCATACCTACTAAATAATTCCCTTAATTTCACAATCGTGTGAACAGCTGCCGTTGAAGCAACGGGCAACACCTCTGGCCACTTAGAGTACGCATCTTTTACCACCAAAAATAACTTGGACTGAAAAGGTCCAAAAAAATCAATATGAATTCGAGACCAAACTCGTTCCGGAACATTCCAATGATGCAGGAAAGCCTTGGGCGGTTTTGCTCGTTCCTCCAAACAGGCTGCACAGCTGTTAGCTAGTTGTTCTATGTCCCGGTCGATATTAGGCCACCATACATATGCACGGGCTAATGCCTTCATGCGAACAATACCTATGTGTGAAGTATGCAATTCGTTCAGAATGTTTATTCTGAACCTTTTAGGTATTACCACCCTGTACCCCCACATTAGGATTCCTTGCTCCAAGGTTAATTCCGACTGTCTAATTTCAAATGGCTTTAGATCTGGTTCAGTTACAATAGGCCAACCTAATTCTACATAGGATATTACCTTTTTGATTTCACTATCTACCATTGATTCTCTTTTTATGTCTACATAGCTTAATGGTATGTCATTTTCAGCTAAACACTGCAAATAGGTACCTATGACATTAATATTAAAGGTCATCATCCGAGATTTCATCTTTAATCTCACTATTTACAGGTAATCTAGATAAACCATCGGCATTGCCATGGTTTTGGGACTTAACATACACAATCTCATATTGGAAAACCACTTAAAAATAAAGCGTATCGTTGTAACCTACTGGCTGCGAAAGCAGGTAACCCTTTCTTTGGTCCAAAAATAGCCACTAAAGGCTTATGATCAGTCTTTAAACAAAAACTGTGTACCATATAAATATTGACTAAATTTCTTAACACCAAATACAATGCTTAATGCTTCCTTATCTATTTGTGAATAGTTTTTCTCAGCGCTATTTAACACTCTACTTGCGAATGATATAGGTCTTTCTGTACCGTCGTATTGAATCTGACTCAAAACTGATGCAATGCCATATGGACTAGCATCACTGGCTACCACTAGTGGTAATGCAGGATCATAATGCGCTAAAACTTCAGCAGAGATTAACTTTTGCTTAATCTCTTGTAGTGCCTTCTTACATGCTAAATTAAATACAAAATCGGTATCCTTTCTTAAACAACTGATACATTGGGGTTAAAAATAGTGGATATCCTAGGAATGAAACGTGAATAGTAATTAACAAGACCAAGGAAGGCTTTAAGCTGTGTCACATTTTGAGGTTCAAGGTGCCTTGACAATTGCTTCAACCTTACTAGGTGCGGTATGCAACCCTTGTTTACTGATAACAAAACCTAAATATTCTAAACTGTCACAGAAAAATTTACATTTGTTCTTGCTCACTGTGAACCCATTGTCTTCAAGTCTTTGACACACTAGTCTAAGTCTATGCATGTGTTCCTCATTGTTTTTACCTGTTACTAGAATGTCATCTAAAAATAACAGTTACCCCCGGGATACCTTGTAATGTTCGTTCTATTATTCTCTGGAATATTCCCGGTGCTGAACTGATACCAAAACATAGGCGATTGTAAGCATACAATCCTTTGTGTGTGCTAATTGTACAATACGTTTGACTATCTACATCTAGTTTAAGCTGCTGATAAGCTGAAGATAAATCTATTTTAGAGAATTTTTCTCCGTTTTGTAGGCTGGCAAATATTTCTTCAATTTTCGGTAAACGGGTGTCGGTCTACCTCCAAGAAAGGATTTACAGTTATTTTATAATCCCCACAAATTCTTATTTTCCCATTAGCCTTAATAATTGGTACAATGGGAGTCCCCCATTCACTGGTATCTACTGGTGAAATAACGTTCTCTTGTTCTAGTCTAGTCAGCTCGGCTTCTACTTTTTCTTTAAGTGTAAAAGGTAAACGTCCTAGGTTTAAAGTATTTTGGTACTACATTTTCTTTTAACTTTAATTTAACTGGTGCAACCCTTGAAACATCCCAACTTATCCGTAAATACATTTGGAAACTCATTGTACAGTAATTCTACTTGTTTGTTTGTTGTTGACAACAGACGGATTGACAGATGTTTGTTTGTTTACCTCTACAGGTGTGTTGTGGCTTCCACTGACAGGCGTGCATGCGTCTGCCGCGCTGCCGCCTGCAGTTGGCACAACCCCCACCATGCTCGTGCGATCGGCTGACTGTACATTGTTTACATTACTAGGCACTCTAACTGTTAAATCTAATGCTTGCATCCAATCACGCCCTAACAAGGGATTAGCCCCATTAGCTACGATGTATAAAGCTAATTGTTTCTCTTTACCTTTATGTTGTACATTGACCATAACCTTACCTAAAGGCCTGATCTTTTCATGTGTATATGAACTTAATACTAAGCTAGTTGGATACATGTTTATATTTCCTAACTTAGTCTTACAATCTTTTTCTGACATAACTGAAACACAAGCTCCACTATCGACTTCAAATACAATTTCCTTACTTTCCACTAATAACTGTACCGTTATTGGCTCAATTTTATTAATCTTAGTTTCTATTTCTTTAACCGTAAATAGATTGGAAATGTCATACACATCGTCATTGTCTTTATGTTTCCAGTGATTATCTGAACCGGACTCTGCTGATTCTTTACTTTCCTCTACATAGTGCTGCCTACCTTTATAAACATATTGCTTTTTATTGCTGTAAAACTGTTTCCCTTTAGCTGAAAGCTCCTTAGACCTATTTGTAAAAGTGCTTAGTTTCTTTGAATTATCGATATCATTACAATCAATAAAAAACTCAAATCTCTCTATATAAGACTGCCACGATTCTTCCGCACTATCAAAATAACCCATAGACCCGATAGTTGCCATTTTGTTTTCTTGTACACTCCGTAATAACTGTTTAAAATGTCCCCGTAAAAATAATCGTCTAACGGCATTAATTGCAACGATTAAAATCAGCTTGTGCGCTGCTTACACCAAGAATAGTTTATATCGATCGGCGTACCTTACTACTCCCGACCGTTGGAATGTCCGGAATGTCCTTGCACATTCGCGGTTATTTGCACGTGTTCATTACGCTTGTTGCCCTTCCGCACTAAATCACTGTAATTCACTGTTGCAGTTGTTTTCCTCGTCGCCACTGTAAGCGACGTTCCACTGTTGCAGTTGTTTTCCTCGTCGCCACTGTAATGTATGCGGGTCGACACTGTACTCTCTATGGGTCGGGAAGAATAATTAAACTACACATTTAGAGTAACATTGCTCTAGGACCGCTCGTAAAGGAACGGACGGGACGCGGAGGTTACATGACGGTGTCTGGTGGTGGACTCCGGGGTGGACTGCTGGCTGGCCAGCTTGGACCGTTGGTTGTAGGGTAGTGGCGTGATGTGACGTCACAGGAGAGCAGCCTATGAGCATTCTTTATTCTTTTAGACCACATCGTATGTTACATCGCCTGACAATACATACTGCCAACATCACTGGTGCAGACATTAAATATCACTATGGATACCTACCAACTTAGTACTTCTCACACTAAATACACTACAGTTTCCGGAATAACTAACTCTTTTGACATTGCCATGAAGACCTGTTTGATATAACATCATACAGTTTATATCAAATGTATTTCACTGAAACAAAATTTTACCACAATCAATAACCAAATAGTTAAATTTTAAACACAAATTAAGACGAAAGCTAAATCTTGATGTTTATTTTTAAATAAAATATATAGAAATCCGAAGTTAAAAGTTGACAACAAACTAACTAATACAGCTAAAATAACGGAATATTTAGTGTTTTTAACATAATTTATTTATCATATGTGCAGTGCTGTGATTAAAATACTTATACAGGATAAATAAAATATTAAATACAGTTTTCATAAGATATTTTATTATGGTTTACTTGAAATGTTCAGCATAACTGTAATGTTTAGTCAAAAATAGTCTATTCGGTGAGTGAGTGTTGACATGACATTCTCTTGGGGCGGGACATGTGACATGCGTCTCCATCGGTACCCCTGATCGGTAGTTGTATATTTAGTATCAATATAATTAATGAAAACGATCAATTTACTTTTTCCTAAACATAATTGAGGTATAAACACATTTATACATTTTAGTACGGTATATTTCATAAATACAGAATTTTCACTAATAAACTATTTTTAACGCATTATTTTAATGAAGTAAATAAAAATATACTCAGATTATTTTTAAATGGAAAGACAGGTCGTTGAGCTCAACTGCGATAAAATCAGCACATGTGATAAGACAAGAGCTCGACATGTCTCTAGACGTTGATGGATGAGCGCTAAGTGTTCTGTAAAGCCTCAGATGTACCGTATCAGACATCGGTCACTCGGTTTAGTGACTAGTATTTAACTTGTCACACTCACACTAAGTGTTCTGTAAAGCCTCAGATGTACCGTATCAGACATCGGTCACTCGGTTTAGTGACTAGTATTTAACTTGTCACACTCACACTAAGTGTTCTGTAAAGCCTCAGATGTACCGTATCAGACATCGGTCACTCAGTTTAGTGACTAGTATTTAACTTGTCACACTCACACTAAGTGTTCAGTAAAGCCTCAGATGTACCGTATCAGACATCGGTCACTCAGTTTAGTGACTAGTATTTAACTTGTCACACTCACACTAAGTGTTCTGTAAAGCCTCAGATGTACCGTATCAGACATCGGTCACTCCGTTTAGTGACTAGTATTTAAACGTGTCACACTCACACTAAGTGTGCTGTAAAGCCTCAGATGTTACCGTATCAGACATCGGTCACTCCGTTTTAGTGACTAGTATTTAACTTGTCACACTCACACTAAGTGTTCTGTAAAGCCTCAGATGTACCGTATCAGACATCGGTCACTCCGTTTAGTTACTAGTATTTAACGTGTCACACTCACACTAAGTGTGCTGTAAAGCCTCAGATGTACCGTATCAGACATCGGTCACTCCGTTTAGTGACTAGTATTTAACTTGTCACACTCACACTAAGTGTTCTGTAAAGCCTCAGATGTACCGTATCAGACATCGGTCTCTCAGTTTAGTGACTAGTATTTAACTTGTCACACTCACACTAAGTGTTCTGTAAAGCCTCAGATGTACCGTATCAGACATCGGTCACTCCGTTTAGTGACTAGTATTTAACGTGTCACACTCACACTAAGTGTGCTGTAAAGCCTCAGATGTACCGTATCAGACATCGGTCACTCCGTTTAGTGAATAGTATTTAACTTGTCACACTCACACTAAGTGTTCTGTAAAGCCTCAGATGTACCGTATAAGACATCGGTCACTCAGTTTAGTGACTAGTATTTAACTTGTCACACTCACACTAAGTGTTCTGTAAAGCCTCAGATGTACCGTATCAGACATCGGTCACTCCGTTTAGTGACTAGTATTTAACTTGTCATACTCATTATCGCTTATATTTATCAATGAGTGTCCAGACTAAATCATCTTGGTCCGGCAGCCAAAGAGTATTATCACAGGATGAGACTCTCTCCCTGCTAAATGTTAAAGTTGGGACAATCGGTTAAAAGTGCATTTCTGGTTTAATGTAGCAGAAACCATCTGTTGGTTCCTATTTGATATTTGATATTGAAAACTGTGAAATATGTTTGATGCAAGAATTCGACAGTTCCCGTTCATACTCCAAAGTGTATTCTGTTACAGCACCGATTCCTGAATATGTTTGAGGTGTCCCGTTCTTGCACACAAAAGAGTATTTGATTAGTATTATCATGAAATATAATACAAGATGTCGTTTGCGCTCGCGATAACATCAGGAGAGATAAATGTATGAAATCAATTCTGAATTTTTATAGAAAAATTGGAAAAAATTTGCAACAAAACTAATATATTAATGGTACATGGCTCATAGAAGTGTGAAGAATTTATTTGTAAAACACAAAATTTATTTGTTTCTAATATTAAAATCATATTTTTATACCAAATTTATGTTACCAGGATAAAATTTATAAAAGTAACAATATTACAAATCCTCTTCTCCACGTTATAGCCTACGTCATGAGGTTACACATACGCTAACTCAGGATATATGAAAAACTTACATTAATAGAACGATCTTGGTTTTTTAATTTATTCTTTCCATACAGTTTGCATACAAAAGCTTCCTTCCGCAAAATCAGTTCGGGCTTAAACACCCATATACTAGCTTAAACATATGGACCAAATTTCTATAATATATTATTACAATCTTCTACAAATATAAAGAGAATAAAGGAAATTTAAATACATGTATTCTTTATTATTCTGTAGAAAGTCCTCTCCAAGACAACTCTTTGAGAGCTTTAGAAGAAAACCGAACCTCTTTGTAAGATTATTGAGGCCAGATTCTATTACAAGACATTGAAAAAGTTTTACTTCCAATATTACTTTTATACTCCAAATTATTGTTTCGCTTCCTAAACCAATACTTACAAAAACATTGCTTTATTGTGATACTTTCTGTATGGATTAATTTTGTATGGTTTATAAATATATTCTAATTTTATAAGGAGAATGGCCTTTAAAATCTATTAATATATATTATGAAATAAGTCATAAGTTATGTATTATTTAACATTTATTTTTCCCACGCAACAAATTTGTTGGAAAAATAAATACAAAATTAATAAACTACTACATAACTTCAATATTACTGAAATTTCGGTATGATTCTATTACTCAAATAAAACTATTGCTGGAAAGCTTTTATAATATTAAAAGTATATTTTAGAATAGTCAATACACAATTACTTTAAACATAGTTACATGATCTCTAGGTATACAGACTCTTGGCGCAGTGTTGTAATACTAAACTACCACTACTACTTTACTAGACTATGTGACCACTCCAGAGTAACGTACTTTTATTATGTCTTACACCTTGGATATATGGAGCTCATCAATGTATAACAAAAACATTTTCGTTATTTATATTATTATGCTATAATGTTTCTTTGATTGGTCAATCATAGCGTAATTCAGTCATCTCCTAGTATAAAACACTCGTATCTGGGACCTAGGAGACGGGCTGATCTTAGTTCGGGTGATGCCCAATGAACTGGGAAAGTACTTCTCCAGGGGTGGCACCAACAAGGTGTCGCTCAAGCCCAAAGGGGGATCCGAATCCAACCCATGGTTGGGCTCGAATAAACGCTTATTTAGCGTCCAGCAAGAGGTGGCCTTGCTTCGACACAACCCCAGGAACTAGGCTAGTGTCCCGAATGTGCACTCTGCGCCGTGACGGCCCTCGGCCAGTCCGGGTATAACCAGTCTCGGCTGGTCTCCCTGGAATCGCACCACACAAATTTGATTTACTAAACAAGGATATTGTGCCTTGCTCTCCACCTCCCTAGGTAACTGTAATCTGTTACCTTGTGTAGCAGAGTTGCTGGAATCTGCAACTCCTCAGCTACTTATCAGAAAATCAAGTTTAAATTTATATACATTTGAGGTTTAAGTTCAGTCTCATTAATAGTGATGGGGAATTATTGACGCCATTACAGGTTATCATTTTATAAGGTTGAAAGGCATAAACCCTTTGCCAATTGTTTTAATTACATTTAGAATTCAAAACCAAAACATCAACCTCTCCGAGTATTGATGTCGGCGCACGTTACGTTTCGTGTGTGTCCGAATCCGTTCCGGCGTGGCTTGCATGTTCTAAATTGATTGAGCCTGCGTCAATAAATTACAACCATTCCGTCTTTCAGGATGGAGGTGTGCTTCTGTTGTTTCGACTTTGTTTAGTCTCTTCAGTCGTAGATAGGTCCGAAGACCACTACAAGACAACATTATAGTGAAAAGAAGTGATGTCATGTCATTGATGATAATCACAATTCACTGGGCGGTACGAGCGTTCGACTCGCTTTTACATACTCCTTCTTTCTGGAGTGCCCTTTTTCAAAATTTAATGAGACTGAACTTAAACCTCAAATGTATATAAATTTAAACTTGATTTTCTGATAAGTAGCTGAGGAGTTGCAGATTCCAGCAACTCTGCTACACAAGGTAACAGATTACAGTTACCTAGGGAGGTGGAGAGCAAGGCACAATATCCTTGTTTAGTAAACATTCTCTCCTCAATAAATATCAAACACCGTTCTAAATTTGATTTGACTGAGGGCGCCGGATCCCACGGTGTGAGGCGACCCGTGCTTAAGGGGTGCATGGCGCAGGGGTTGTGTGTCGCTAACGGAACCCTTGGGGGTTGGGCGCTCCCCCAAGCGGAAATAGCCTGACCTGTTCATGCCGGGCTCTGGCTGGACGGACTTTTTATTTCCTCGATACTCGTGGGACCTTTTATGGATTCTAACAAAAGCAAAAAACTCCAACAGATCTTGATCTGGAATTACTGCAAGAGGCAGTTGCGTCCAACAATAAGGCTTTGGATGTCTCTGCCTGTTCCTCAAGCGCTACCACCATCGACGATGATTCAGCAGTCGATGATGCAGGCACAAAGGTTGAATCCATGGACACAGACTCTGAATCATGTGAACTAGACTACAACCTCAAGCTCCCCTTTAAATTTCGCAAGCGATGGGCGATGGAGCAAAAGAAAGCTGATAGCACCTGGCTTCCGGACGGTGAATGGAGGAGGCGAACGGGCAAGATGTCAGCTAACGAAAGAAGAGAGCTGAAAAAGCAGAGAGAGTAAGCGCCAGGGGGGACTGCAGGCGCTGTCTCTCCTCCAAGTGGGAAGAGCGGTCGAGCGGTTCTTCGGCGGAAAAACCCCTGCCGAAGAGGCGCCCGACCACACCTCCTTAGTAAGCTGAGCGTGCGATGATTACCAATCCCTCAACGGATGAGGGAATGGGAGATACTCTCAAGGAGGTTCTGACGGGACACAAGCTCGCCTTGGTCCCTGTGAGTTTTCCTGAGAGACGTCTCTCGGAGAACGAGGCCATGAAGCTGCGGGGGCGCATTCTCGACGAGGTCCTTTGAGCGGAGGGTGTGTGCCTGCAGTTCAAAAGGTGCACCCCGGAAAGAGGGGCCCTCGTCATGCTGTGTGTCATTGACGAGACCAGAGATTGGCTGCGGGGTCTGACTCGGGGGCTGGGGTTTGGAAGCCCTGGGGGGATAGGTGTGATCTGTGGGGACTACAAGGAACTCATAAGATCTATCAGGGTCTTCCTCAGAAGGTCATTGGTCCTATGGCCGAGAAGGAATCTGCGACCATTCTTGGGGCCATAAAGAAACAAAATGCTGGGATCTCCGTGTCCGACTGGATGGTTGATGGAGATGTCCACACTGGAGACTCCAGAACCTTGGTAATTTTGGTTGATGAGCAGTCTTCAGCTACTCTTAAAGGGAGGAACTGGAGAGTGTTTATTGGTGTGGAGCAGGTCCAGCTGAGGGCGCGGGGTGAGGCGGCTGATCATGGGGGTCAAGGTCCTTCAGATCAACCTGCTGCACATTAAAGCTGCCTGTCGGAAAGATTTTCACGTGGCTCTGATACAGGAACCTTGGATTTGCAAGAGGAAAATATCAGGGCTTTCATAGACAGAGGTAAAATTTGTTAGTGCTCAGGTTGATAATGCCAGAGCTTGTATTGTTGTAAGCAACAAGGTGGACAGCATTCCTGTTCTGGAATTTTTTTGCAGGGATCTCGCCACAGTCACGCTGATGGTGGCTGGGTCTGGACGAACCCTGCTGATTGCATCATCTTACCTTCCGTATGATGATGTGATTCCACGCCCTCCAGAGAGCTGGCTGCCCTGGTGGACCATGTTGGGAGGAGTGGATCAGAACTGGTGGTTGGATGCGACGCCAATTCGCACAACGAGGCGTGAGGCAGCACTAAAACTAACAACGGAGGTAATTCGCTACTGGAATACATAATATCCCGTAGTCTAATGATTGCAAATTTGGGAAATGTGTCCACGTTTCGCACGAGGACGCGTAGGGAAGTGATAGATGTGACGATGATGGCGGAGGGTATGGCTGGTCGAATACGCGGCTGGCATGTGTCTGACGAGCCCACATGTCTCTCTGATCATGCCCACATCTGCTTTAAAATCGGTGAACTGGTGCTGGAAAAAGTTCCGTATAGGAATCCGAGAAACACAAACTGGGTATCATACAAGTGTACCGTAGACGTAATTATTTATGCTGAATTCGCGGTAGGAAGTAGGCTCTTTTTGTGAACTAGACGCGGTGCGTGGACATTGTTTAGTTAGACCAGTCAATCAGCTGATCGAGATGACTACGGCGATACGTTCCGACCCGGCTCGCTGGAGAGAGAGGGGGATCAGTTCGTCTTGAAGCCACGACGAGAAGGTCCTGTTGAGAATCGCAGCTCTTCCTCTAACCCTATAGTGTGGGATTTAGAGTAATTTCATTTATCGGGTGTAAATTTAATTCAAGTTTTTAATTTTCTTCAGTGCGTATTAAGTCCCTAACAGCCTCCGTAATCTTCAAAGTAGTAAGTCCCGTACCAGCGTTTAGTTAATATCTTTGATTTTTTATACTGTTGTAATTAAAATTTCTAAAGTTTCCCATCTTTCAGAGTCTGAGAATTAATTCAATTTTTTTAAGTATTGTGAATTAAATTTTGGTCATAAAGTTAATATCAAGTTTTGTGTTATATTGATTTTGAGTATTTTGAGAAGAGAACTTTTATTTTATTTTGTTAATTTAAACCATTTTTTGAGAAGTATAAATTTTTAGTTTCATTTTAATTTTAATTCATTTGTAATCAGACTCTTAATTAGATTTGTTCGATTGTGTGAAGTTTTGAAGAAAATCGAATCAAAAGTTTGTAAACTTTGTTAATTTTTTGGTGAACTTAAATTTCGGAATAAATCAAGTATTTCCGAAAAGTTGTTTTGATTTATAAAGTATTAGCTCCATATAAATTTAATATACTGTATGTGCTATAATAACGGTACACAAGGAAAACCTCAGGGCACAATTAAAATCTGATTGCACTAATGGGAAACGGATTCACAACGCGGTGCAGCTGGACAAATCTGCCGACGGTCTGACCTCTGCGATTTTGGGCTCTTTTGATCTCAGCTGTCGTGTTATTAATAGGATTAGATCCAAAGTAGCCTATTGGAGCTCTGAACTGGCGTCGTTGAGGAAGAGAGCCAGGGCTTTATTAGGAGAGACAAAACGTGGGGTGCTTGGGAGACCTACCTCGAGTCTCTTGCACTGTACAACCGGAAGGTTCTTACGGCTAAAAGGCTAGCCTGGAAGAAGCTCTGCACCGATATCGATAGTGTGCACGGCTGTGCAAGGCTAAAGCAGCTACTAGCAATAAATCCCACCTCGCTGCTTGGTAGTGTCAAGCACGATCAAGGTGTTTACATTACTGAACCGGACAGAGTTCTAAAAGTTATGATGGGAACACACTTTCCGGACTGTATTGTTCATGAGAGTGATCAACCATTAGACAGTGAGGGGGAGACATATTTGCAGCGGAGTCTGGCGCACCGTGTCGTAACCTTCAGATGGATCGAGTGGGTGATCAACTCTTTCAGTCCTTACAAAGCTCCTGGGGGTGACGGGGTGAGACCGGTTTGCTTGCAGCGGGGGCTTGATATTCTCCTTCTCCAGGTGTGCAGACTGTTCAGAGCCTCCGTGGTCCTCAGGTACATTCCAATATCCAGGAGAGTGTCCAGAGTAGTGTTCATACCGAGTCAGGGGAGGTCTGGCATGGATCGGCCGAAGTCTTTCAGGCCGATATGCCTGTCCTTCTTTCTTCTTAAAACCATGGAGAAAATGGTTGCCAGGTTTGTTTGGGAGGGAGCTCTTTTGAAGTGACCTCTACATCCTAATCAGCATGCCCACCCTCCAGGAAGGTCATGCGACTCGGCCCTGAATCAATTGGTATGCAGGATGAGAAGACGCTGGCAGCAAAAGAGGTAGCCATAGGTGTCTTCCTAGACATCGAGGGAGCCTTTGACAGCAAAGCCACTCAGGCGATTATCAATGCGGTCTCAAGACGTGGTATTGATGGTTAAATATGTGACTGGATAAGGGCCTTGCTCACGGACAGGGTGGTTGTTACAACCCTCATGGGAGCAAGTGTTAGTGCGAGAACTATGAGGGGCTGTCCGAAGGGTGGCGTCCTTTCTCCTCTCCTGTGCAACCTGGTTGTGGACGACTGCTAAATTCTTTGAATAGTAGCGATGTCTTTTCACAGGGGTACGCAGATGGTATTGTGATTCTTGTGAGTGGCAAATTCAACACAACAATTACGAAACTGACCAATGCTGCTCTGAACATGGTGGGAAATTGGTGTGATGAGGTTGGTCTCAGTATCAACCCCACCAAGGATGCTGTGGTTGCTTTTAGCAGGAAGCTACAGATGGAGGGCATTGGTCCTTTTCTATTCAGAGTCTCTTCAATTGAGCTGAAGTCGGAGGTCAAATGCCTGGGCTTGATCCTAGATAGGGTTCTAAAACTTGGGACCTCATCTAGAAAGGGTCATCGCCAGGGGGAAATGGTCTCTAATGTAATACAGACGTGTGATGGGTGGGCCTGGGGACTGAAGCCGAGGCTCGTGTACTAGCTTTATGTTTCCGTAATCAGACCTGCACTAATGTATGGAGCTGTCGTCTGGTGGCCAAAAACAGAGGCCAAGATGGTGGTAGCTCGTCTGGCGGGTATCCAAAGGATGGCCTGTCTTGCTATCACTGGGGCTTTTCCTAGTGCGCCAGATCCAGCTCTAGACTGTTGTCTCAACCTCGCCCCCCTGGACATTGTCATTCGGGCTATAGCCAGGAGGAGTGCCTACTGTCCTTAGCAGATGGGACTCTGGTCGGGCTGCAGCAATGGGAACTGTAGAATTAGCACCCTGATACGGGAGGATGCTCTGCAAATGATCTCTGATCAGATGCCACAAAAGTTTTCCTTTGACAAACTCTTAACCTTGTTGTACCCTCTAGGGATGATTGGTCAGAGGGAAGGAAACATTGTAATATCCCGGTTATTACTCTCTTATAATAGATTAGTGCTGTAAACTCTCTAGTGCTGTTCACTCATGAATAACGTACTTCTATTATGAATTAGACCTCAGGTATGTATGGCTCATGAATTATAACCGAACATGTTATTCATATCATTGTGCTGTAATGTTTCTTTGCTTGGTCAGTCAGGGTGTAATGCTCTTGGTGATTCATTATCACCCGTTATGATTCTTCATGTCTTAGATCAGCATATCGAACTGTAATATTGCAATATCTCAGTGAATACTCAATGATAGTCGTTTCTCTGTTATATTGCTTATTTTTAACTTGATATATTCCTCCAAATTATATTTTTATTTTACATTTTCCTACACCTTATCACTTGATGTTCACAATAAATGTAGTGGGCCAAGAGGGCTGGGATTTTCTATCACTTATGAGCTCCTTCAATATTATCAATACTATAAATTGTTTCACAAAACAAATACTCAATGATGTACGTATTAATGGTACACATGTAAAACGGTTCAACAGTTATTTCATAGAAAACGTACCTAAAAACTGTAACCGCCATCTCAAATGGTAGCCACGAGAGCATATCAATTTAATCTCGTTATAAAACATTGATGGCTAAAACCTCAAAAAGCTACCTATTTTTGTGAGGTGTTTCGGTATAAACGCTTTTTTTTCGTCTGCCCTGATAGTTGCAGTCGTGCTGGGTTCTATTCCAGGGTTGTGATATCGCCTTATACTTTTATCTTACCCGCGCCCTCACCGTACGCTGGTAGAGATCGAGATTATAAACGAGGTTAAACGTAAGTGAACAGAAAATCTCAGACTCGTTCGGAGCAAATTCAGTTATTCGCACTCTTCAATGGAACGATATCATCACAGTTTTCTGTTCTATGTTTCGCGATTTAACGTAAATAAGTGTTGATTAGAGCTGTCAAGGCCCCGTTCTAAAATATTACGTTTAGAAATAAATTCTATTGTAACTTCGACTATTTGGCAATTATTTGTGCGTGAGAAAACAGATTTTTAATATCGGTGGTCCGCGAGATCTTTATTCCACAGCCGTAGACTCGAACCGGTCTCTGTATCGTCTGCTCGTTTCTTCTTTCTTCAGTGTGTTGTTGTGCTGTGTTAAGCTGAGTTTATGTTTTGGCTTTACAAAAAATAAATATTAAATATATCAAACCAAACAAATTCCTTCTTTATACTAATAACATAAAATTATCATATAAAGTTAACCTGAAAGAAACATGTCACTAACTACGATAAACTATTAGCTGCTCCTAATCTGTACTACGCAACGAATTTTCAATTTTTAGGAATGGGATACCAAGCTTATTAGACTTATAGGATGCAAAATATGCGTTTGCTAATTAGAAAAGGTAGTGAAGGGTAGTAGAACCTATTACGCTACTATCACTAACTGCGATAACCTATAAACGGCTGCTAATCTATCCTACGCACCGAATTATTAATCTTAGGAATAGGATAACAAGCTTATACGGCTTATAGGATGCAAAATATACGTTTGCAAACTATGAAAGGTACTGAAGGGTAGTAGAACCTATATTTAATAGATACACTACTATCACTAACCGCGATAACCTATAAACGGCTGCTAATCTATCCTATGCACCGAATTATTAATCTTAGGAATAGGATAACAAGCTTATACGGCTTATAGGATGCAAAATATACGTTTGCAAACTAGGAAAGGTAGTGAAGGGTAGTAGAACTTATATTTAATAGATACACTACTATCAGTAACCGCGATAACCTATAAATGGCTCCTAACCTATCCTACGCACCGAATTATTAATCTTAGGAATAGGATAACAAGCTTATACGGCTTATAGGATGCAAAATATACGTTTGCAAACTAGGAAACGTAGTGAAGGGTAGTAGAAATTATATTTAATAGATACACTACTATCACTAACCGCGATAACCTATAAACGGCTGCTAACCTATCCTACGCACCGAATTATTAATCTTAGGAATAGGATAACAAGCTTATACGGCTTATAGGATGCAAAATATACGTTTGCAAACTAGGAAAGGTAGTGAAGGGTAGTAGAACCTATATTTAATAGATACACTACTATCACTAACCGCGACAACCTATAAACGGCTGTTCTACGCACCGAATTATTAAATTTACTTAACGATTACAAATCGTAGTGACTCACCAAATAGACGATATAAGGCGAATGCGTATTCTCCGTACCGGGCTCCTCTTCTCGACTCGACTTGACACCACGACGTCCGCAAGCAAACTCCTCTCCTCGAATCGACTTCACACAACGAAGTCAGCGGGCAAACTCTTCTCCTCGAATCGACTTCACACCACGACGTCCGCAGGCAAACTCCTCTCCTCGAATCGACTTCACACAACGAAGTCAGCAGGCACACTCTCTCCTCGAATCGACTTCACACAACGAAGTCAGCAGGCAAACTCTTCTCCTCGAATCGACTTCACACCACGACGTCCGCAAGCAAACTCCTCTCCTCGAATCGACTTCACACCACGACGTCCGCAGGCAAACTCCTCTCCTCGAATCGACTTCACACCACGACGTCCGCAGGCAAACTCTCTCCTCGAATCGACTTCACACCACGACGTCCGCAAGCAAACTCCTCTCCTCGAATCGACTTCACACCACGACGTCCGCAGGCAAACTCCTCTCCTCGAATCGACTTCACACAACGAAGTCAGCAGGCACACTCTCTCCTCGAATCGACTTCACACAACGAAGTCAGCAGGCAAACTCTTCTCCTCGAATCGACTTCACACCACGACGTCCGCAAGCAAACTCCTCTCCTCGAATCGACTTCACACCACGACGTCCGCAGGCAAACTCCTCTCCTCGAATCGACTTCATACCACGACGTCCGCAGGCAAACTCCTCTCCTCAAATCGACTTCACACAACGATGTCAGCAGGCAAACTCTTCTCCTCGAATCGACTTCACTCCACGACGTCCGCAGGCAAAACTCCCTGTCCCTTGTCGGGTCGGCTGTATAAGTAGACCGCCAGCCGGTCATGCGCAGAAACGCGTTTTCGTCAGTCTGTCGGCAGGCGCTGCAGCGGCCACATCGGAGCTCCGGCTACTGCACTGCCCCGAGTAGAGAGGTTCCCTAACCTCAAATTAACTCCTTCTAATGGAAGGACTATGACGACGACGACTATCGACGAAATTAATCGACACATTTACTTGTCAAAATAAACGTTTTCTCATTTAAGAACAAAAAAACGGGGTATAAAATTGAACCCTTACATTTTCTAACTAGCAAACGTCCTCACTGGTCATCTCCTCAGGACACACTGAAGGGAATCGCGTTGAACACTTCGGCCAGCTGTCACGAAGGAACCCGGTAGGCTGTTAAGATTTCAATTTGTTATCACACCTTCTAATACTAATGATTAAATTACGTCTACAGTAACTCTTTCCTTGAAATTATATAGCGACCTATTGCCAAAGAAAGTGCTACTGACTTGATTTGTATGAATTTAACCAATGAGGAGTTACCATAAACAACACGGTTGCCTTCGCTAAATCGTTGACCTAGTCCTTAGCTTATTTACTGGGCCGGACATGAACATCACCTCCTACGCGCACGATTTCAACTCGTAAAAAAACTAACGGTTCTGGGTTAAAATTTGCCATGCTCATATTATATGTTACAGTGCAATATATGCATTTTTGTCTTATTTGTAATAAACCATATGATATTCCTCAATCCAAGTACAAACACATTTAATGAACATTTAACTACTCATCCATCAGAGCGAAGTTACAGCCAACTTACTGCTATAACTTATTTAAATTTGAATATATAGCTTACATGAGTCTAATAACAATTTTGAGAATACCGAACACCAAAACTACTTTATTTTTGTATGTATAAAATAAGTTTCTATATTTGTAATCTTGTAACTTACCCATTTTGCATAACACGACTATACATACAAAGATTGTAAAGTGAAGAAAAAAAAATTAAACAAAACCCTTTAGTTTTAAATACATTAGGCACTCCTCCTCTTAGCATTACTTTAAAATAGGTGCTCAGGTATAATGCGCCTCTCTAAATGGAGATAAGATAGTTAGGATAGGATAATCTATATCCTAACAATAATAGTAAAGGTAAAGTTAATTTCACTATATCGTAGGATCTACATAAGAAGAGGTATGTAGTTGAGTATTTAACATTGTTGAACAATAATAAGTTGGGAAAAAAAACAATATTTTAAACAGTGACTTCTTAAAGTATTACGGTAATAAATTAATATTTGTGTCATAATTATAAAAAATGTACACCATCTATCATATCATCATCGAAGAACTCAAGCGAATTTAAGTAGAGAACACGTTAAGTAGCTCGAAGAGATAGTGTGAAGAGACCTAGGGCAAGTCAACGAAACCACTTCTTAAATAGTGTAAACAAATACGAGAGCGGTATAAAAGTCATACCTTTTTAATGAATTCACACAAATAATTAATAATAATAATACTTTAGGATGTATCAGAAAAATATCAAATTTGGATTGGAGTAGTTTATGTTAAGGTTACTACCACAACTTTTAAAAAGTGTTTTCTTTCTATGAGCAATATTGTCACAGTGTGTTGTACTGGCAGGCACTGACAGTTAGTCAATATTGTCACTGAAATTAGCAGACAATAATGTGTGTGTGTGTGTGTGTGTGTGTGTGTGTGTGTGTGTGTGTGTGTGTGTGTGTGTGTGTGTGTTCACAGTTCACACAGTTCACAGTTCACAACCATCTTTATTCAAAAAAAATCATAATTTCACAATGTATTTTCCCAATGCACCATGCAAGGTGCGCACGGGAACATCTTAATCTATATTATTGTTCATTACTGTTTGATGCTGGCAGTCCTCATGCAACAGTCCATTCTATATTACAAGTAGAAATTTGTTGATTTTTTGCAGACTGAAATTTAAACTTTTACTGTAAGAATTGAGGTATTTACTGTATAATCCATCGTGCTATGCATTAACAATGGTAAATATTCAACAAAGATACATTGAAACTACACATGAAATTGATTAACCAATTACCTCGCACCGATTCTGCACAATTACCCTATACAATAACTCTAATTTTAACAATGTATAATAATAAATAAGCAACATATGAATCCATAAATACATAACAAATGAACAGTAACAATATAATAAATGTATGAATACAATGTTTAACAATAAATAATTAACATTATGATAAATCTATAGATATTATAACAAATAAACAATAACAACGAGATAAATCTATAGATATTATAACAAATAAATAATAACAACGATATAAAACTATAAATTTATAACAAGTACAGTAAAAGTGAATTATAGAACACGTATGCTTTATTCAATAATAAATACAAAAGTATATGATAGAAAAGATAACGAATAAATAAATAAATGGGGTGATTTAAGCAACTCTGCTCTCAATCTGGCACGCTTTCAGTGACATAAGTTAATGCTTTCATTTTTACTTTAGGCTTTTTCTCAAAAAATAATTCATTGCCATAATAGGCTATGAACTTGTTAAAAAGTGTTGGGCCCATGTAGCAGAACTGGCATCTAGAGGAAACTAAACCAAAAAGAGGCAATTCAAGTTGATAAAACCTGGAACTGCGTGTTGTTCGGTTTACGGCTTTGATTTTATGGTGATCTAAATATTTATGTACATGCATTAACAAGCAAAACTTATACAGCTGGTCAAAATTTAATATATTATGTTCTTTAAAAATATGGCTAATTCGGTTTGTTCTTTGTACACCAAACATTATGCGCAATGCGTGTCTTTGCGTCATTATTATTGGATTTAGAATTTTTTAAATGTTCCACCTGTGTGTGTGTGTGTGTGTGTCAGAAGTCAGAAGTCAGAAACACTTTATTCAGTAATGGTTTGCATTTTTACATTATTTAAATTCCCAAGCGTCGCGTAGGACGCGTGCGGGATATCACATTGCACATCGTAAATATCGCTTTATATTAATATTGGCAGTCCAAACAGTGTCACTTAACCATTTCTAAATAATTTTCACAGATACACAACATTCCGTAGGCAGTCAAAAGTCTCATCAGAATTCATTAAATAATCATTATGTTAAATAAATAAACATCCATTACAGTGCTATACCAATTTCAAAAAATACAGACAAAAATATTTACGACAAAAAAATAATATAATAAATAATAAATATATACATTTAATGCATTTAACAAATTATGTAAACAAACCATACTTCAACAAACCCCAAAGTATACTCTCCTCCCAACCACGCACTGATACTACTGTACTCCAAATTTTACTTACTTTTTAAACATAATAAATATCAATAACTAAAGCTATGTACATGTAAATAAATATAGTAAAAAAAACAACACATATTACATTGATTGAAACGGTTGTGGAGGCTGAGTTCACATAAAAGTTAAATAAATATAATTAATATCAACATAGCAACTAAAATAATATATGGTTGGGAATAAAATAATAGTATAACAATAAATAACAATAAAAAACAATAAATAACAAATACAACAACAACAATAATAATATTAAATAACAATACATAACAAATACAACAATAATAATAATATTAAATAACAATAAATACTATAAATAACAAATACAACAACAATAACAATAATATTAAACTACAAATTCAATTTTCTTTATATAAAAAACAATATTAAAAATAAATAATATACAGATTTTGAATAACTATCTTTAAGGCAGTTCCAGGATAAATTCTCTGACTTTCATTTTAAATTTGGGTTTATTTGCAAAAATAATTTCGTTACCAAAATTTTCAACGAAATTGTTGAATACTTTAGGTCCCTTGTAACAAAATTGGTTTCTACTTCTTTCTTTAGTTAAATTTGGTACTAGAATTTTAATAAATTGAGAGGCCCTAGTCCCTCTATTGACAACTTTCAGAGTAAATTGATTGAAATATTTATGTGTGTATGATAAACAGCTTTGGTTATAAATTTGGTTAAAAGTTAAAATATTTTTCTCTTGAAATATGTAACTTAAATCTGTCTCTTATATTTATGGAAAAAATTATTCGAAGTGATTTTCGCTGGCAGCTAATTATACTTTTTAGAATTGTTGTGTATGTACCACCGTAAATAATAATTCCGTATCTTAAAGTGCTTTCGAACCAAGAGTGATATAATCTGACTAAATGTTCACTTTCTAAATAACCCCTCATATGATATAAAGAATAATTTATCGATCTCAACTTACCACTCAACTGAGCAATATGCTGATTCCACCTCAGATCTCTGTCGACAACCATCCCCAAGTACGTGACAGAGTCCACGATACTGATATATGAACAGTTACATGAATACAAACAACTATGAGGGTGGCAGTAAAGCTTATAATCGTTCTGCAGTTCCAATAAGCTCTTATTTTGTTCAAAGAATAAAATGCATTTAGATTTTGTGGTATTTATCAAAAGCTTATTATCAACTAACCAGCTAGATATCTTGGTTAGATCATCTTGAATATTAATTTTTAATGAGTTTTTATTATATGCAGAGCAGACCAGGGCCGTATCATCCGCGTATGCAAATATTTTAGAATTTAGTTGCAATTTTAATAAATCATTAATAAATATTAAGAATACTACTGGGCCCAATATTCCTCCTTGTGCCGTTCCATACATCAATTCCAAAACATCGCTTTTAATATTATTTATTTTAACTAACTGCTTCCTACCTTTAGAAAAAGAAGTTAACCAGTTCAAAGCGCTTCCCCCTATCCCATACTTCTTAAATTTACACAAAAGTATATCAATGTCTAACACGTCAAACGCCTTTTTAAAATCCAAATAAACTGCTGTGTGTGTGTGTGTGTGTGTGCGTGTGTGTGTGTGTGTGTGTGAGTGTGTGTGTGTGTGTGTGTGTGTGTGTGTGTGTGTGTGTGTGTGTGTGTGTGTGTGTGTGTGTGTGTGTGTGTGTGTGTGTGTGTGTGTGTGTGTGTGTGTGTGTGTGTGTGTGTGTGTGTGTGTGTGTGTGTGTGTGTGTGTGTGTGTGTGTGTGTGTGTGTGTGTGTGTGTGTGTGTGTGTGTGTGTGTGTGTGTGTGTGTGTGTGTGTGTGTGTGTGTGTGTGTGTGTGTGTGTGTGTGTGTGTGTGTGTGTGTGTGTGTGTGTGTGTGTTGAAACAGTTATGGAGGCTGAGTTTACATAAAAGTTAAATAAATATAATTAATATCAACTGTTAAGTATTATTGCGTTAAATAACTTATTTTTTTATTGCCTAATATGAAAAGGCTACTTTTATTGAACAATAATTATGTATATATTTTTTGGCCAATTTATACTCTATATTTGCCTTTATTTTACTAAACTGTATATACTGCATTAATTCTATATCTCTTTCTGCGGCCTAGTGCCAACAATACCATTCCTTACTGGATTACAATATTCACGTACAGTGACAGACCAATGAACCATTGTTTCACGAATCTGCTGTTTACTGTACACTCACCAACCAATCACAACGGTTGACTTATCAAGGCTCCGTGTTGCCCACCTTGCAAGCGACGGCACGCTTGCTCAGTATACTCTCAGTCCCGCCTGGGGCACTTAGCACTCTAGCCACTGCTGACCATACTTACTCAACACGTGACTTTATGCTCCATGTGTTACTCTCTCACTTAAATATTAGTTTTTATCTCTATTTGTTGCACATTTACATTAACATTAAAGTCAGTGCTCTGGATTGGCAATCTCTACCAGAACGTCTCTGTTCCCGGACACCCGCGTCTACCGTGCTCTACAGGACTGGCCACAGTGTTATGAACTATTCGTTTGCGGTCGTATTGTGCGTGAGTGAATCCGTGAAGGTCATCTTCCGTCTTCACGCCTGCCGACAAGACAGCAGCCTATTTCCACACTTGCTGATCACAACCTGGCCCTCAACAACAGCAGACTACGGTTACCCCTCATGAAAACAAAGGAAACTGTTTATGTTCTGCATTTTATTTGAATATGCACTGTTCATAAACTCATTATGTGTAACCTGGTGAACTCTTGTTAAAATCAGTGAGTTCGGCGTCTTTACTGCCTAGTGTGAAGTGGTCCTTCTTAATCGAGCCTCTAAAATCTTATTTCACGGTTCTCATAACCAAAATTCATTCTTTTCATCAACATAGCAACTAAAAAAATATATGGTTGGGAATAAATAATAGTATAGCAATAAATAACAATAAAAACAATAAATAACAAATACAACAACAATAATAACAATAAATAACAAATACAACAACAATAATAACAATAAATAACAAATACAACAATAATAATAATAATAATATTAAATAACAATAAATACAATAAATAACAAATACAACTACAATAATAATAATATTAAATAACAAATGAAATGATCTTTATATAAAAAATAAGATTAAAAATAAATAATATACAGATTCTGAATAACTATCTTTAAGGCAGTTCCAGGATAAATACTCTGATTTTCATTTTAAATTTGGGTTTGTTTGCAAAAATAATTTCGTTACCAAAATTTTCAACAAATACTTTAGGTCCAAATTGGTTTCTACTTCTTTCTTTAGTTAAATTTGGTACTAGAATTTTAATAAATTGAGAGGCCCCAGTCCCTCTATTGACAACTATGTGTGTGTGAGTGCGTGTGCGTGTGCGTGTGCGCGTGCGTGCGTGCGTGCGTGTGTGTTCACACAGTTCACAGTTCACACAGTTCACAAAAATCTTTATTTACCAGAAAGTTTACCAAAAAATACAATTCCATGTGCTACACAAAGCACGTGTGGAAAAGGAAAACAAGTTCTTTTTTAATATATTGGCAATATATATATACATTTTACATACAGTTGGCAAAGTACATTAAAGCCTATTCAGTCTCTTTTGGCAGAAGGTGAACTTAAATTTAAATAATTTGCATGTTTCAACGTTTTTAGATATTATAAGTATATAAACTATTACACAAATCAAACAAAACCAAATAATAGTAAAAACTTAACAAACATAAGGACTAATTAGGCAGATTATATACATATATATATATATATATATATATATATATATATATATACATACATACCCATAAACATTATATACATATACACACATATCAGTAGTACATGATTAAATACAAAAATTAATCAACTGTTACAAATATATTAAGTTATTTAACAATAATTCCAACAATAACAGGATTTAATATAAAATATATATACATACACATACATAACAATAACAAATGCAGCAATATAGATCTAACAAACAATTTCAACAATAACAGCTTAACAATAGACATTGATAACAAACTTAAAACATAACAATTTTTAAACTATGAGATAAACTATATTTAATGTGACACAACAATAAAAATAAAATTATTAAGAATTTAGGTTTTTGACATATTCTCTACTTTTCATCTTAAATTTTGGTTTGGATTCATACAATAGACTGTTACCATAGTTCATTATGAATGCATTGAAATGTTTAATGGCTGTATAAGTGAATTGCTTTCTTGCCAACTGCTTGGTGTAGTTTGGCATTGAAATTTGCTTTACTTGCGATGATCTTGTATTAATTACATTTTTTTTAATGTCGAAACTGTCTAAGAATTTATAGATGTAATTTAAACAGTGATAAACATAAAGTTGATTAAAAGTTAAAATGTTGTCTTCCTTAAATAAATGTGAAATTCTATCATATTTCTTTAAATTATAAATATTTCTCACAGCAAATCTTTGTGAATTTTTTATTGGTATTAAAATAGACTCGTAGGTACCTCCATAGTGGATTATTCCATACTGCAAAGTGCCTTCAAACCAAGAGGTATATAGTTGTCTTAGCAGATTGGGTTTCAAAAAAACCTCTCATATGATATATAGAATAATTAATTTTTCTTAGTTTAGTGCTTAATGTGTTTATAAAGACATTCCATTTTAGATCTCTATCAATAGTTAGACCTAAGTATTTTACATTATCCACTATTTCTATTACATCACAGTTGCAACCATAGATACATTGGTGTTTATGACAATAAAACTTATTTTCTTTTTGCAGAGATTCACAAGATATATTTCTATCAAAAAAGAGTATACATTTTGATTTACTAACATTTATTAGGAGCTTATTGTTTGACAACCATTGCGAAAGCTTTTCAAGATCACTTGATATTACATGTCTTAACCTACTTTTATTGTATGCAGAGCATACCACTGCAGTGTCATCTGTATAAGCAAAAATCTTTGAGTTTAATTTAATTTTCAGCAGCTCATTTATGAATATATTAAACATTATTGGTCCTAGAACACCGCCCTGAGCCACTCCGTGCCTCAACTCTAATGTATTGCTAACATATTTGTTCACTTTTACAAGTTGCTTTCTTTTCCTGCAAAAAGAATTTAACCAAGCCAATGCATTTCCAGCTATATCATAGGTTTCAAATCTTTTCATGAGTATGTCTATCTCGACCAGGTCAAAAGCCTTCTGAAAATCAAGGTAGACAGCTGTAGTGAATTTATTCCTGTCAACAGATTTTGCTATGCACTGAATGTAGTTTTGTATGGCCAAGTCAGTCCCCTATTTGGAAGAAATCCAAACTGATATGGGGAAAAATATAGACCTAGACACCAAGTAATCTAAAAGCTGATTCTTAATTAAGGTTTCAAATATTTTAGCTAGAGTATTAATGAGGGATATAGGGCGATACGATGAAAATTCGGTTTTGCTTCCATGTTTGAAGATTGGTATAACACAAGCTATCTTAAATGTATCAGGAAAAACATTTTGAGCGAGCGACTTAGAAAAGATGTGATGCAGAATTGGTAAAAAAACATCAATATTGTTCTTTACTGTTACAATATCAATGCCATCAATACCACAGCTTCTTTTATTTTTCATTTTATTCACAACCTCAAGAACTAAGTTTTGTGTAACAAAAAAATTTTCAAATACAGCCGAACTATTGTGAAAGTTGTTTTCAAATAAATCATAGCCAAATGCATCTTGTTTTAGCTTTGATGTTACATTAACAAAATAATCATTAAAACAATTAGCAACAAAAACCTCATTGCCTGCCACCTCTACATCTTTACCATTACACTTTATATTAGTAAATTTTATTGTATCTTTTTTCATTATATTTTTCACAATTTTTCCAGTAATATCTAGTGTTTCCATAATTATTTTCTATTAGCAATGAGTAATAGTTTAGCTTACATTTTTTTATTCTACTGTTTACTAGTTTGGACATCTCATGATACTGGGATTTTAAATTTATATTCATTTTGTTAGTAATATACAATTTATACAAGTAGTTCTTCCTATTCACTAAGTTAACCATTTCCTCAGTTATCCATGGGTTACGTTTTCTGTTTTTACTAGTTAATTTTTTAAACTGAAAGAAGCATCATAACAGATATTGTACAAATCATAGAAATGCTGTAAACTTACATTGACATCATCATTGACAAAAACAGGCGTCCAATCAGTACGCATCAATAGTGTACGCAACTTTTTATAATCTAAACATTTGTATAAGGATGATTTTTGAGTAATGTTTACATTAATTGACACTTTAACATCCAATACCCAATGGTCAGTTATACTTGCAGGAATAACATCACAGCTAAATTTTACATTTTTTGTGTTTCTAACTAAGGCATGATCCAAAGAAGAAGAGACACCATTACAAACCCTAGTAGGTGACTTGACATAGTTTTTAAATCCATAAGAAGAATACATATCAATGTATTTTTTGCCAGAGCCTGAATTTCTTAATGTACATATATTTATGTCACCTATTATAACAGTTGGGTCAACTTTGTTATTTAATATACTGTGAAAATCTGTTTCAAAAGCTGCATAAGTATGTCTACAAGAACGGTAAATGCCATAGAGTGAAAATTTAAAGTGATGGTTGTTAATGGAGACAGGTAGAATAACATTAATTATTTCAGCTGTAGGAAAGCAAATAAGCTGATATTGATAATATAGATCAGAGTCCATATAGATTATTACCCCACCAGCTTGATTATGTTGTCTAGGTTGTAGATGCATGTTGTAGCCAGGAATATTGAATTTAGTCTCTTCATCACCCTTACACCAGACTTCACTAAGGATTATAATGTGATAGTTTATATTTTGTGATTTTAAATATATTAAAAGTTCATCAAAGTGCTTACGTATGCTTCGAATGTTTATGTGAAAAATATGTAAGTCCTCTAGGTTATTTACCATCATAACACACATTTAAATGTATAATACATTAACAAGCTACTGATAGAAGCTATTCAACTAGAGTTCAGTAGTTTTTTTATGTCAGTTTGAGAGAATATCTGGATGATTCTAGTTGTATCTGTCTTCCTAGTAAAGATTTTACCATCCTTTATCCACACATACTTATAGCCCACGTCCCGTAACTTTTTTGCCTCGAATAGAAGTTCTTTGTAGAATCCAGTTAGGTGTTCATTTACATAAATTTTAGTGTCAGGGGCATTAGGTACAAAGTTTGTAGACTTGAGACAAGCCATATTGTCCTTGCTTTTTGCTTTCGCGAGCACTGAATTTCGTTTTTGCCTATTCGCAAATTGTATCACTATGGGCCTTACACCCGACTTACGTTTTGTAGGTACCCTATGCGCCGCCTGAATGTCAGTTGCATAGTCAATAGTCTCATTTAATAACCCTGATAACTTATTCACAACTTCAGGTATATTTTCTCCCTCCAGTTCTGGTATGCCTATAACTTCAATGTTTTTGTTACGACTATATTGTTCCATGGTTTCTAATTTAACCTTCAGGGAGTTTATTTCTTCAGTAAGGTGTTTATTTTCGAGCATGATATTTTCATGATGCTGCTCAACCTGAGAAACTCTACTTAAATAATCAGATACCTGAATCTCATAAGTATCGATCTTAGCAGAAAAAAAATTGAAGGGAAGTTTTAAATTCATCAATATCTTTTTTTAACTCCTTGGTATGTAAAGCTAGTTGTTTAATAATAGTTTCTTCCATTTTAATCAAAAACTCGGACTGCATTTGGGATATTAACTCAGAAACGTCCTTAGTGTTACCTGTGCTAGATGTGCAGGTTTTACACTTCCAAGCATTTCTTCTCTTTTCACCCATTCGATTCCAAGTGGTTTCAGCAATATTAGCACACTCGAAATGCAACTTGCACTTATTAATAGAACACAAAGCAAAATCTTCTGGAATTGGATCCTCACAAATTGAACAAATCATAATTAATAAAAGTTTGAGGTTAAGTCAGGAGCAAAAATAGACAGGTCAAATCACCACCTCTGCCAACTGCCAACTGTGTGTGTGTGTGTGTGTGTGTGTGTGTGTGTGTGTGTGTGTGTGTGTGTGCGTGCGTGCGTGCGTGCGTGCGTGTGTGTGTGTGTGTGTGTGTGTGTGTGTGTGTGTGTGTGTGTGTGTGTGTGTGTGTGTGTGTGTGTGTGTGTGTGTGTGTGTACTGTCAGGCACTGATAGTCAGTCAATATTGTCACTGAGTACACTGGAGCTGACAAAGAGGACTTATACATTGCTAGAGTTGACTTATATGTGTGTGTATCTACTGTCAGGCACTGAGTCAGTCAATATTGTCACTGAGTACACTGGAGCTGACAAAGAGGACTTATACATTGCTAGAGTTGACTTATATGTGTGTGTATGTACTGTCAGGCACTGAGCCAGTCAATATTGTCACTGAGTACAGTAGAGCTGACAAAGAGGGCTTATGCATTGCTAGAGTTTATTTATACGTGTTGTGCTGTCAGACACTGACAGTCAGTCAATATTATCACTGAGTACACTAGAGCTGACAAAGAGGACTTATGCATTGCTAGAGTTTTACTTATATGTGTGTGTATGTACTGTCAGGCACTGATCCAGTCAATATTGTCACTGAGTACACTGGAGCTGACAAAGAGGACTTATACATTGCTAGAGTTGACTTATATGTGTGTGTATGTACTGACAGGCACTGAGCCAGTCAATATTGTCACTGAGTACAGTAGAGCTGACAAAGAGGACTTAAACATTGCTAGAGTTGACTTATACGTGTTGTGCTGTCAGGTACTGACAGTCAGTCAATATTGTCACTGAGTACAGTAGAGCTGACAAAGAGGACTTATACATTGCTAGAGTTTATTTATACGTGTTGTGCTGTCAGGTACTGACAGTCAGTCAATATTGTCACTGAGTACAGTAGAGCTGACAAAGAGGACTTATACATTGCTAGAGTTTATTTATACGTGTTGTGCTGTCAGGTACTGACAGTCAGTCAATATTGTCACTGAGTACAGTAGAGCTGACAAAGAGGACTTATACATTGCTAGAGTTTATTTATACGTGTTGTGCTGTCAGGTACTGACAGTCAGTCAATATTGTCACTGAGTACAGTAGAGCTGACAAAGAGGACTTATACATTGCTAGAGTTTATTTATACGTGTTGTGCTGTCAGGTACTGACAGTCAGTCAATATTGTCACTGAGTACAGTAGAGCTGACAAAGAGGACTTATACATTGCTAGAGTTTATTTATACGTGTTGTGCTGTCAGACACTGACAGTCAGTCAATATTGTCACTGAGTACACTAGAGCTGACAAAAAGGACAAATACGAATACATTACCAGAAGAGTGGACTTTACTCAGATAATTATAGCTTACAGTATATGGATAGAATTACTGCTTCTCTGTTGGTTATATTTTGGAACTTTAGTATTTTTTAAATCCAATATATAAAATGATAACCTGACAAGACACCCTGTTAATTGATAACTAGTAGAATCAACAATTCGTATTATTTATATTCATTTCTACTGTCATATATGATATAGAATGAAGGTTTCCTCACAAACAACCACAAAAGGTAAATTATAAATTAATAACACAATCGGATTTCTTCCCTATTTTTTTTTACGATTTGAGGTAATACGTGAATACCTAATATGTTATTGTAGGAGTTTAAACACTGTTTAATGTTCGTACAATACAGTCTCTTATAACGTTATAATATTTTTAACGTTAAACGCAAGTCTAAACAACGAGTATTTAGCGTTAATTTAGATACGATAAATAAAAGTCGTTGAAAACAAGATTTACATTTTCATACTTTTAACTTTGTACTTAATTTGTTTTAAATTAGGCTGAAATATACATTGAAAGGTAACTAAGAGCGCAATACAGCAAATATTTTAACAATAAAGGATATAAATATTCATAGCTTTATGTCTATATAACTTTTAGTCTATAATTTATATTACTCTTTTAAGTAACAGACATTTGGTAGTACATAAAATATATGTTCATAAACATTAATTAATTTCACTGTCCTAGGATACACTTTTTACTATTTTTTAGTCCAATCTTATTTATTTACTTATTTATGTATAAATTATAGGAAGCAATCGAAAACTGGTGTCTATATTTTCTGGCAAAGAGATATTTTTAGTATCCAATTTTAATTATTTATTTCCAGGAAGTGTCTGTAAATTAATACCAAATAATAGCTATTAACAACTTTTGGTATCCAAGTAATCAAACAAAGGAATCCGAGCCGTGTCTTAAAGTTCTGTAATAAACTTTTTAATCCCAAACTTTCAAACTTTTCACTGGTGCTTCATTATTGTGTTAATAAATATTAATTATTTTTTAAAAGTTGTATATTTTGTCACTTGGGGAATCGATGAACACGTGATCTAGAGAAGTGGGTTTTGGATAACGTTAATTGCTGTACCGTTTTTGCCATCAAGCATACTTTAGTTGCACGTGCCACATGTAAAGATGTTATTGATCAAAAGGAAGCTTTAATTTAAAAATAACAGTTACCCTTGGCTCGCACGCAATTTCGTGTTGATGAATGAAGAATCCACTGTCCTATTGGCCATTGCATTTTTCTCTGTCTTATATTTATATATATTTTAAATGTATATATATATATATATATATATATATATATATAATGTAAAATTTAAATATATCCATAAATAGTATATTAGAATTTATTTGGTATTAAAAACATTATTTTGTAATTTTTACCATAGGATCTTTGAAGTTTCTTAAAAAATATTCTCATCATATAGAAAATCTTCGAAAATTCCTTCCATCGTAAAAAATAGAGTTTAAACAAAGATTTGTATTGTTTTAGGTACCATACCTACATTTTCTGCGTATAATCATGGTCACGGTAGCAATGAAATTCTTACCGAATTTTTCATTACTCTGGTTCGTACGGAAGTTTCGACATATGGAAGCTGACTTCTAGAAACATCAACTCTCCGGATACGAGTGTTTGCAGCCTGGGGGAGACCCCGCTGTCTGGCATCTGTCTGCCTCCCAATATCCTGTCAACCTCTTGGCTACACGGATCCTCTATCTACTCACCTTCAGTATCTATAACACATATATCACTAGTCTATAACACTTTGTTGATAGAAGTAAATCCATTCTAGACCTCCTAGGACTCTAAACCGACTAATAATTATGAGTTATATCTTACACAAACATATTTATACCTTATTAAATAATATTTTGTGCTCAAACTATTACTCTCTAAGAAACTTAAACACATATCAACAAGCACGGGCTAGCATTGCGTTAATAGAACGGCCACGGCTACTACAGACAAGCATATATAACACGTTATATTAGTTGTGATAAAAACTGTATAGAATGTTAATGTCAATCATATTACAATTCATGCATCTATAAGAGCAATAGGGTAGCTGGTAGTTTATTTCAGAGCTACCCTCGTCAAAACATATAGCAATGGCGCTGATACAAACATGGAAATTTACTAAAAAACTACAGAGTAATAGCTAGAAATCAAACTCAATCACAATCTCAAAGTGTGTGTGTTGGGATCCTACAATATGTTATCGGTAAAAATAATAAGAGAGTACAGCACCAATCTGGGTGGAGTTTTATTACACTACAGATAACAAAAAGCTTCCATCACCATTACCATTAGCCAGCTGTGTGTCGCGCACCCATTAACTGTTAATGTCCTGTTTGATGATGCTCGGCTAAGTGAGTTTTTAATCATCTAAACTCGCGCTGACTCTACACAAGGCACTGGGAACAATCAAATCCCTTCCTCGTAAACCTTAGACCAATTAATACTCTTACACCGGTTAAACGATAACCACACGATCGGCTATTGAAGGGGATATTAATTATTTCTCACAAAACTTGGTTTTAACTCACGTCAAAAAATAAAGGTATCAGTAAATATTACAGGACTCAGAGTGAATCGTCAGGTTCCTTCGATGTTGAAGTCGCTTAACTGAAAAGAGTGAGACCTCGACCAACACTACTCCCAACGTGAGTAGTAAGTACTTTAGCGTGAGGCAATAATATTGCAGTAAACCAATCGCGCGGTTATGTGAATTTACAAAATTTCTGCCAAAAACGCAATTTTCCAATTTTAGCGGATCTTTCACAGGAAATTTTAAATGTAGTCTTATCAATGCCGTACATCTAATTACTCATCGACAACCGGCAATATATTCCTTTGTATACCCTGGAGGGAGATTATAAGGAAGTCATGTAGTCTTATCAATCTCGTACATCAACTTACTCATCGACATCCGGCAATATATTGCTTTGTATACCCTGAAGGGAGATTATAAGGAAGTCATGTAGTCTTATCAATCTCGTACATCAACTTACTCATCGACATCCGGCAATATATTCCTTTGTATACCCTGGGGGGAGATTATAAGGAAGTCATGTAGTCTTATCAATCTCGAACATCAACTTACTCCTCGATATCCGGCAATATATTCCTTTGTATACCCAAGGGGAAATTATAAGGAAGTCATGTAGTTTTATCAATCTCGTACATCAACGTACTCATCGACATCCGGCAATATATTCCTTTGTATACCCTGAAGGGAGATTATAAGGAAGTCATGTAGTCTTATCAATCTCGTACATCAACTTACTCATCGACATCCGGCAATATATTCCTTTGTATACCCTGAAGGGAGATTATAAGGAAGTCATGTAGTCTTATCAATCTCGAACATCAACTTACTCCTCGATATCCGGCAATATATTCCTTTGTATACCCTGGGGGGAGATTATAAGGAAGTCATGTAGTCTTATCAATCTCGTACATCAACTTACTCATCGACATCCGGCAATATATTCCTTTGTATACACTGGGGGGAGATTATAAGGAAGTCATGTAGTCTTATCAATCTCGTACATCAACTTACTCATCGACATCCGGCAATATATTCCTTTGTATACCCTGGGGGGAGATTATAAGGAAGTCATGTAGTCTTATCAATCTCGTACATCAACTTACTCATCGACATCCGGCAATATATTCCTTTGTATACCCTGGGGGGAGATTATAAGGAAGTCATGTAGTCTTATCAATCTCGTACATCAACTTACTCATCGACATCCGGCAATATATTCCTTTGTATACCCTGGGGGGAGATTATAAGGAAGTCATGTAGTCTTATCAATCTCGTACATCAACTTACTCATCGACATCCGGCAATATATTCCTTTGTATACCCTGGGGGGAGATTATAAGGAAGTCATGTAGTCTTATCAATCTCGTACATCAACTTACTCATCGACATCCGGCAATATATTCCTTTGTATACCCTGGGGGGAGATTATAAGGAAGTCATGTAGTCTTATCAATCTCGTACATCAACTTACTCATCGACATCCGGTAATATATTCCTTTGTATACCCTGGGGGGAGATTATAAGGAAGTCATGTGGTCGTTTACTACAATATAATCAAAGTTGTGTAACTTAGAGTAACTCACGTAGCACGTTAAGGAATGTTGTTTATTATTGAGTACGACAAATCTGACAAGACGTTTTAAAGTTACAGCTCATACCAAAATTTTGTTTTTCTAGTAAAACTACATAGATATAATTAATTGCAGGTTTTGTCACTTTCCATTATGAGAAACTGATTGTTTATACGATAATGTCAACACAGCTGATAAGAGAAGAAGACAGCTGATAACAACTCGACATGTCTTCAGAGGCTGATGGATGGGCGCTAAATGTCCTGGAAACTAAAGTTTTTGTGTTGAAAGACATCAGTCACTTGGCGGTAACTAATATCAAATGATTATATTCACCACTTATTGAAACGACCTAACAAACGAAAATAATGTGTTTGACAAAATAAGAATACAGTTTATATGGTAAGCCCTTGCTACTTCTTAATAAATATTTTAATTGTGGTTTTTTAAAGAATGTGAAATAAATCTGTAATGCATTGCAAAGAACTGTGCATAATGTTTTATAAGAGACTTACTAACAAAAAGTCTACTTACTAAAAAATAACTACATGAAACCTTATGACTACTGCTGGGATCTCTCCATTCGCGTAACCATGGAGATAGAGGTCCAAAACAAACTCCTGTTTCTGGATGTGTGTGTAGTAAGAGATAGGGACGTCCTTATGACAACATTTATAGTAAAATAACACACACGAGTCAAATGATGACTTAACGGTTGGTCTGCAAAATCTATTTATGGCTCCTACATAAGTTTGTGTATAAATACATTCTCCTAGCGGTATGTACAATAAACTGTGTGTTAAAAAGTTCTTTGCTTTATCTAATTATGTACTAGTTATCTTCCCAAATAATGAAGAGGATATATTTCAATTCTTATAACGTTGTGTTATACATATTGTAACATATACTGATGGAAAACTTACTAAAGCCTACTATACTTTCAAACTACCACCTACTACAAACTTTAAACAAAACTCCAAATTACTGATAACAGTTTAAAATATTTTTAAGTGTATTTATTTTTCAATGGATTGAAAAACAGTGGACAAAATGAATACACTTTTAAAATAATTTTGTGAGTGTTTTAACAGTTAGGAAAACATTTAATATTTCTAGAGTTCTACTGTTGCATATCTTTGTTATTTTGAGTAGTACAATTTGATCAGACCTAAGTAATGTATCAAATGTATGTAGTAATGTATGTATTGTTACGTTTTTACAAACTAAATAATTCTTATGTGGGTTTACAAATAAGCAACACGATTATTAGTTACAATTAATAATGTTTATTAAAGCTAATTTACAATAAGGACAAATAATTACTTTAATTGAAAGAAATTACTATTTACAATTATTACTATTAATTACAACTCCAATAATTACAATTACTATTATTAATATTTGCTAAATGACTAAGATGGCTTCTGCAAAACTAATATTATTTGCAATCACAAATATAGCTAATTAACAAGTGGCTTTACTGTCTCTTCTGCTTAAGTCCAATTTGCTTACGGTTTCCCCGGTGTCGTATCCTTCCACAGGAGTTGTCCAATACTGCGCTGAATCTTCCGGTCGATCCCACGATGCGACGATTCCCACAGCAGTATCTCCGCAGGCACTCACTATCACAGGATCCGTGTCACGACACTCACTACACTGCCTCACTGGTACTCACAACTCCCCCGGCTCCCCAGTAGACGGCCTTATATAACCTTCCAGCATTCTTGCTAGAAGGGTCTATACCGGTGGGCTCTGGAAGGTCTAGAAGATTCCGGAGTCAATGGGCAGTGAGTCTTTTACCAGGAAGACTGCTCTAGACTTTCTATTGTCATCAGCCTATTCAGAAGAAAGGACTGGCCCAGCCATTTATGAGGGTGTTGATGGCTCTCGCAGAAGGATTTATGGCGGTCCCTTACGTCAACAGCCAGGCCGCCACCGCAGCCGCCGCGCGACGGCCAGCTCCGTGACACTGCCCTCTCCTTAAGGCTGATCGTCCCGATCAGTGTTGGAACCATGGTAAGACGCTAGACGATCTAGGTGGACGACGAGCATCTTGCCTCTTTTGTGGCTTTGGATTCGGTAGACCACGTCGTTGATTCGTGTCACCACACGATAAGTTCCAATCCAGTCCTGTTGAAGCTTTGGGCACCTTCCCTTCCTCCGCAGGGGACTGTAGAGCCAAACCAAGTTGTTCTCCTGGAATCCAGCTGAGTTGGCTTGTCGGTCGTAGCGAGCCTTCATCTTGTCACTGGCGACCTTCAGGTGCTGGCGAGCAAACTCGTGAGTGTCGTGCAATTGATCAACGAGTTCCGAGGCGAAGTCAGTCGCTGGCCTCTCCTTGTCAGGTGGTAGGCCGAACATGAGATCACTTGGTAGCCGAAGTTCTCTTCCGAAGACCATTCTTGCTGGGGTAACACCAGTTGTTTCATGGCTAGAAGATCTGTAGGCCAGCAGAAAAACTGGCACCTTCTTATCCCAATCCCGCTGGCTGGTGGAGACAACTTTCCTGAGATGACCGACGAGAGTCTTGATGTATCTCTCAACCATCCCATCGGATTGCGGGTGAAGCGGGGTTGTCCGTGTCTTATGCACTCCCAGACGCTGAAGAACATCCCTCATCAAGATAGAACCGAAGTTCGTCCCTTGGTCGCTGTGTAGCTCACGGGGTACCCCGTACCGGCAGACGAAGTCGTTCACCAAGCATCCTGCCACAGTAGATGCCTCCTGGTTTGGTATGGCGTATACTTCTGGCCATTTCGTGAAGTAATCCATGGCCACCAGGAGATATTTATTCCCTGCGTCTGTCACGGGAAATGGTCCAGCGATGTCGATGGCGATCCTCTCGAAGGGTGATCCAACGTTGTACTGCCGCATCCTGCCTCGACTTCTTGTTTGAGGCCCTCGGCTTCCAGCACATACATCACATTGGCGGCACCATTTCTCAACATCAGCCCTAAGGTGCAGCCAGTAGAACCGTTGTCGCAACTTTTCCACTGTCTTGTTGACACCAAGATGACCTCCAGACGCTCCGTTATGCAACTCCATAAGGACTTCCCTCCTCTTACTTCTTGGGAGTACGATCTGTTCGATTTTCCTCTTCCCGTTAGGAGCTTCCCAGATCCTTATTAGTACTCCGTTCTTGATCTTCATAGAGTCCCACTGTGCCCAGTAGCTCTTGTATAGGTGATCTCTAGCCGCGTTGTCTTCCCAACTAGGTCGAGTTCCAGCTTCCACCTCTCGCAGGAGTGGTCCGATCTCCGTGTCTCCTAGCTGCTCGTTCCGAAGTTCACTCATTTCCCATCCACTAGCAGGCTCCACGGTGACACAACGTACTTCTGCCGAAGGATTCTTTTCTTCTACCTTGGAGCAGTGCTTACAGCCTTCTGGACAAGAACGACGTGACAGAGCATCAGCGTTGGAATGTTTCTTCCCTTGTCGGTGTTCAGACGTGAAGTTGTACTCCTGAAGCCGCTGCACCCATCGCGCTGTCTGCCCCTCCAAGTTCTTGAAGTTCAGTAGCCAAGTCAGGGCGGAGTGATCTGTCCTTAAAATGGAAAGGTTGTCCATAGAGGTATTTATGAAAGTGTTCTAGGGACTTCACGACTGCTAGCAGTTCCCTCCTTGTGACGCAGTAATTCCTTTCGGCCTTAGATAGTGTTCTGCTGAAATAGGCTACCACGGTTTCCTGGCCATCCTGAACATGCGAGAGTACTCCTCCTATGCCCACGTCGCTGGCGTCAGTGTCGACAATGAACTTTTCTCCAAAGCGAGGGAATCCCAAGATCGGAGCACTACAGAGAGCAGTCTTGAGTATCCCAAATGCTTCACTCGACTCTGAGGTCCATTCAAACTTGCGCTGTTCTTCCGTGAGCTTGGTCAGTGGCTTAGCAATATCGGCATAACCCTTCACGAAGCGGCGGTAATAGGTGCACAGCCCGAGGAAACTTCTTACCTCATGTTTGTTACGTGGTGTGGGCAATTCCTTTATCGCTCGTATCTTCTCTGGATCCACAGAGACTCCTTCTGACGAGACTACATGTCCGAGATAGTTTACCTTATTTTTTAAATAAGTTGCACTTCTTCAGGTTAAGCTTCAAGTTGGCAGAACGAAGCCTTATAAAGATCTTTTCCAGGTTCTGAAGATGGTCTTTAAACGTCTTTCCAATGACTATGATATCATCCAGATACACTAGACAGGTTTCCCAAGTTAGACCTCTAAGCACGTTCTCCATTAATCTCTCGAAGGTAGCTGGTGCATTGCATAGTCCAAAAGGCATCACGGTGAACTGCCACAGTCCGTTTCCATTCCCTATGGAAAATGCCGTTTTCTCCTTGTCCTCTGGAGCAATCTCTACTTGCCAGTACCCACTCTTCATGTCCAGGGTCGAGAAGAACTTGCCGCCTCCCAGAGCATCCAGTGTGTCGTCGATCCGCGGTAAAGATAAGATAAGATAAGATAAGATTTTTATTGATCATTAGACAATACATGCAATAGATCACGTCAGAATACTTATACTAACAGTAAAATTAACAATTTAAATTAAACACTCATTATAGAAGACACAATAGATTTTACATTAATTTAATACAATAATGTTAGTGAGACAAAGGTGTACTATTTAGCAGACAATACACTAAAAAACTATCTCACTGATGTCAGATGAATAAAACTCTGATAAGTCATAAAACGGCCTCTCTACCAGCCACTTATAAATAACAGTTTTAAATTTATTGAATGTAACACTCTGAGCATTCAGTGGTAGTTTATTGAATAGATCTATTCCAACGGCCTCATATGAAGTTTGAATTTTTGAAAGTCTTGTGAAAGGTTTGTTGATCAGGTTAGCGCCTCGGGTATTGTGAATATGCATGTGCTTATTCAGTGTCAGGTTTTGAAAATTATTTTTGACATGAATCAAGCAGTAAAAAATGTAAAGATTTATAACTGTCAAAATGGCTTCTTTTTTAAAAATCGGCTTACAATGATCTTTGAAATTAGCATCCGCTATAACTCTCATGGCTTTTTTCTGAGTCAATAAAATTTTATCAATACCAGATGCATTGCCCCACAAGAGCAGACCATAACTAATGATGCTCTGAAACAGTGCAAAGTAAACCATTCTTAGCGTATCTTTGGAAACATAAAGTTTTAGTTTTCGCAATAAATATATACCACCCTGCTCACTTTTTTATGAACATAACCAACATGTATGTGCCAAGACAGCGTAGGATCTAGAAAAATTCCTAATAGTTTTACACTCTCAATTGTCGTTTCATTCAAAATTGCTCTATTAAGAGTAAATACCAAGTGTTGGGTCTTCTCTGTGTTCATAAATAACATATTGGCTTTATACCAGTTATCGGCTTGATTTAAAATAATTTTAAAATCATTAAAAATTAAGTCTAATGAAGGTTGAGTTATAAAAAAAGTAACGTCATCAGCAAACATAACCGATCTGAAATTGACATTAACATCTAAATCATTAACTAAGACTAAAAACAAAAGTGGGCCCAGAACAGATCCCTGTGGTACCCCATGACAAACCTCAGCATAATTAGAGTAGGTATTATTGCTGAATACTGTTTGAAAAACGATTACTGAGATAGGAATTAAAAAGGGAATTTTCAATACCAGTTATTCCATAATACTCCAACTTCTTCAACAAAATTCCCCGGTCGACGCAGTCAAACGCCCTAGAAATATCACATAATGTGGCTCCTGTAGGCAAACCTAGTTCAAACTTGGAAAGTATGTGGGACACAAGTCCCTCGACCGCGTCGATCGTGGACATTCCACACCTAAATCCGAACTGACTCTTACTGAAAAGACTGTTAATTTCGAAAAAAGAAGTTAATTGAGTTTTCAGGACTTTTTCGAACACTTTGGAAAAACAGGGGACCAGAGAGATCGCTCTGTAGCTGTTTATTTCACCGTAGTTACCTTTCTTAAAAATAGGTACTACCTTAGACATTTTTAACTTAGCGGGAAAACTTCCCTCCAGTAGACAAGCATTTATACATTTAGCCAGTGGATGAGCTATTGCATCGATTACACCTTTCACAATTACTGACGATATGCCATATACGTCACAGCTTCCCGAGGATTTAAACCCTGAAACCAAACGACTCACTTCACCACCAGTCACTGGATGCCAATTGAAGAGCCGGGAATGGGCTGCCGGGGTACTGCGTTGCAGCAGATCGACAGCAGAAGATGATGGAAGAGAGAGGCTCTGTCGAATCTCGTCCACAACACTGATGCAGTACTTACTGAAGTCCTCAGCATCGGGTTGCACATGATGTGATGGTCTATCTCTGCCGGTTTCCCGATTCACAATAGTCCAAGCAGCCTTACACTTGTTATCCGCTGTATTAATGAATTCTTCATTTGACTCCCTTCTCGCAACTTGTAAAGCTTGTCTGTAGGTCCTCTTGGCTGCTTTATATGCTTCTATGTCAGCATTTTGTCCAGATAGACGCGAACGATAAAGCAGTGCCATGACACGGTCTTTCATGAGTTTTAGATGAGGAGAATACCATGAGTTGCGCTTTCGTCTGGGCTTAAAAGTTTTTCGCTTGACTGGTAGATGGACATTCATCCAACAGATAAAGATATCGTGAAATTTATCATACATAGCCTCAGATTCCAAACCACTAAGAGCAGAGTCCCAATCTATTAAAACTTAAGGTGCGTGAAAAAATCGGCCAACAGAGTTTGGGAAGTCAGTCGATATTCAATGGAACGATTTTCATCTGTTGAGTTCCGATTTCCAACAGACTCCGTGTTCAATTTTGAGTATGCCTCAGTTATCTCCATACTCAGAAAACTGTGATCCGATATGGACCAGTCATGAACTTCTACTTTGTAAGAAGAAGGATCCAGGTTGGTAGCAATGTTGTCGATGCAAGCTTTGCCTCTGGTAGGTTTAAAATTAGTGCAGTATAATCCTGCAGACCGTAGTACATTGTGCCAACTAGAAGCAATGTTCCCAGAACTATGAACTTCAATGTTGAAATCGCCGGTCAATACCAGGTCACAACCAAAATGAACAAAGAAATCTAGAAGCAAGTCAAGTTGTTCAAGGAATATTTTGTCATTACTACCACTTGGCTTGTAGATAGATACAATTATCATTTTATGGTTCAATAGTTTAATCGCACAGACTTCAAAATTCTTCTCAATACAGAATTGCTTCACATTAATTACACGAAAGCTAACAGAGTCTTTAACATAAATAGCAGCACCACCATGTGTTGCGTGCTCTCTGACAAAAATTGACGCTAGGGTGAAACCACAAAAATTATATAACTCATAATTATTTAAGTCTAGCCAATGTTCCACGAAGCAAAAAACGGAGAAGCTGTCATACGAGCAAAGCATTTCAAAAGGGTAACTGTCCTTCTTGGTGACGTTATTGAGTAGTCGGTAGTCCACGCAGAACCTAGAAGTCCCATCCTTCTTCTTCACTAGTACCACCGGCGAATTCCATGGACTGCTGGAAGGCTCGATCACCCCATCTCGCTCCATCTCCTTTGTTATTTGCTCAGCTTCCTCCCTCTTCGCCCAGGGTAGTCTCCTAGGAATTTGGCGGATTGGTTGTGCGTCTCCAACATTTATCTTGTGCTGAACTACAGTCGTCCTGCCTCTTGGCCCTGTAGCAGTTTCGAAAACATCCTGGTACTCTGTTATTAACTTAGCTACTTGTTTAGTTTGTTCCAAGTCCATTCCCTTGCAAGCATCTCTCACAAATTTAGCTATGTCTTCTGGAAGATTCTTGTGGCAGGATGCTGTCCGTCTAACAGATTGCGATACAGAAGAAACTGAGTAACAGGTACCTAAGAGCTTGCCTTGTTTTAAAGTAACAGGATAGTCGTTTAAGTTCATTATGCAGACTGGAACTTCTCTGGAAGATTGAAACAGTGTCTTCCCTACAAGGACACCTCGGCCAAGCTCCTCTTCGTTTACAGCTGGGTCTAACATTAAGTTCTGTCCTTCCGGTACAGTTCTGTCGACTTCTGCTCTCACGATCTTCTGAGCACGAGATGGCAGTTTGGTATCTTTTAATAACCGCACCGAAGAAGTAAGATTTTTTCTAAGCTGAAGGACGACTTCTTCTCCGCCAACAGTCGTCACCCCTTTCTTGAGGTCTAATTGAAGGCCAAGTTTCATCATTACGTCCATGCCGAGTATAACGTCCTCCTCGATGTTAGCAACGAGAGTGCGATGTTTAAAGCATGTACTCCCGATGCAGAAGGTGGCAACTGTCTCCCCGTGAACACTGGCCAAGTCCCCAGTCGCAGTCCTCAATGTCCAGGTTGTTGGAGTGACTTTATTGGGAGGTGAACAAACATATCTATTTACTATGGTCATCGTTGCCCCAGTGTCTAGTAGAAGGCTTCTGGGCTTCCCGTTGACTAATCCATCTATGTAGAGGCTGTTAGTCTGTCCTGACAAAGATGCCACAATAATGCTGTCGGCTTGGGCCTCAGTTTGCTGGGTTGACAATTGCCCCTTCCTGTCAACCCTTTTTAGTTTTCCTGCATCTGCCCCCGAGAGGCTCTATCTGGGCACTTGCTTCGGGGATGGCCCAACTCTCCACAACTCCAGCAGCGGATTTCCTTCTTCCTGTTCTTCAGCGCATCCAGCACTCTCTGGACTACGTCTTCTATCTTAAAACCTTCTTCCACGCAGACCCCTCGAAGACGTGCATGTCCTTGCACAGACTGTTTTACTGCTTCAAATTCTAGTGCTTGTGTTAGCGCCTCGTGTAATGTCTTAGGACGAGCCAACTTTACAGCCTGCTGTGTTTCAGCGTCTCGAAGGCCGTCGAGGAATTTGTCGATGGATAAGTTCTCGCAGACAGCCTCATCACAAGTAGAGTAAGCACCTCTTACAAGTCGTGCGATATCAGCTTCAAATTCCTGCAGTGATTCATGGAACTTCTGGTGGCGACTCCTGAGTTGAGACCTGTAGACCAGTTCCATGTGCTTATGTCCGAACCGCATATCCAGTCGTCTAACCAGTTCTCCGTAGTTTTGGCGCTCCGCAGGTGGCACGGTCTGCAGGACCTTTAGCGCGTCTCCACGCAGCGAAAGGCAGAGCATGGACGCTTTTGTTGATGACGGCCAACGGTGGACGGCGCGGCAGCAGTCTCGAACAGTGTCCGAAAATCCTCCCAGGTCATCTTACCGTCGAAGGTTGGCACCCCTGCATTACTCATTGGTGGACATGAATTAAGCTGAGGTTCCGTAATTAATTCTGGTTTTCCATCTTCTGGGCTAACAATGGATTCTGTGCAGGTTTCTGAGCCCTTGTTTCTCTGAGCTATTTCCTCTAAGATCCTAATTCTATCACCAAATTCTTTTGAATAATCATTTAACTTGTCTTCTAATTGTTTGGAGCAACCATTTATACCTGCTTCTAGTTGCTTTTTAAATTCCTCTTCAACTCTACAAATTTTTTAATTAAACTCTGTAGCTAATTCATCTTTCATACTTTTCAAGTCATTTTGAAGTGTTTCACAATTACTATTTAATTTTTCTTCCAATGTTTTACTATTACTATTTAATTTTTCTTCCAATGTTTTAGTTAAGTTAGATTGTAACACTTTGGTAAGCTTACTTGCTTCAGTTTCAAAAATTAATATTTCGGGATCTTCACCTGCTTCTATCATCGCCTGTTTAAGTCTATTAGCTAAAACTGTTTTTGTCCCAGAAGTATCTAAGTCCCTTTCTTCTAACTCCCGTTTTAAATCAGCCACTTTCAAATCTGCTAACTTAAACCCACTAGAAGTCATCGTTTTATTATATTATTACTTTAAAATAATATTAATACAATAAATAAATAATAAATAATATCTAAAGTGTTGCTTTAACAAATCAATCCCACTTCTGACACCAATGTTACGTTTTTACAAACTAAATAATTCTTATGTGGGTTTACAAATAAGCAACACGATTATTAGTTACAATTAATAATGTTTATTAAAGCTAATTTACAATAAGGACAAATAATTACTTTAATTGAAAGAAATTACTATTTACAATTATTACTATTAATTACAACTCCAATAATTACAATTACTATTATTAATATTTGCTAAATGACTAAGATGGCTTCTGCAAAACTAATATTATTTGCAATCACAAATATAGCTAATTAACAAGTGGCTTTACTGTCTCTTCTGCTTAAGTCCAATTTGCTTACGGTTTCCCCGGTGTCGTATCCTTCCACAGGAGTTGTCCAATACTGCGCTGAATCTTCCGGTCGATCCCACGATGCGACGATTCCCACAGCAGTATCTCCGCAGGCACTCACTATCACAGGATCCGTGTCACGACACTCACTACACTGCCTCACTGGTACTCACAACTCCCCCGGCTCCCCAGTAGACGGCCTTATATAACCTTCCAGCATTCTTGCTAGAAGGGTCTATACCGGTGGGCTCTGGAAGGTCTAGAAGATTCCGGAGTCAATGGGCAGTGAGTCTTTTACCAGGAAGACTGCTCTAGACTTTCTATTGTCATCAGCCTATTCAGAAGAAAGGACTGGCCCAGCCATTTATGAGGGTGTTGATGGCTCTCGCAGAAGGATTTATGGCGGTCCCTTACGTCAACAGCCAGGCCGCCACCGCAGCCGCCGCGCGACGGCCAGCTCCGTGACAGTATGTTTTTTTTTGCTTCAAAGCTATGTTAATGTTTTAACATTAACGATATGGCTCAATGTAATTTTTACAGTATTAACCACCTCACATTGGTTTTATAAGTTTTCCGCTTGATTACATGTGCTGTAGTGTTAATGTATACGCCTGGATATAACAGTTCATAACCTCACAATTCTTGACATCCTGTGTAATATCCATTACCCGTAGGTATGCTATAGCTGAATATCTGCTTTATTTAGTGGACATGGCCATGGTTCATGTTACGTTTTTCTGTGTTATCTTCACTGCTACGCAAATATGAATAGATTTTTTTCTGTGTAACGTGTTGCGCCTTATTTTGAAAGATTTCCTTATCAGATGATGCTCACAATCCTCTATTACTTAAAACCAACTTGTAAGACATACGTAATTATTAGTATAACAAAACTCTTAAAATCAATGTACAGATAGTTGCTGGAAAGGAAGTCTTGTATTACAATTCGATACAAACATCCTCCGGATGTAAGTGGATACGCACATCCGCCCAGACACTGATGATGAACAAACAGGAAATGCTTGTTTAAGCAGCGGAAATGCTTATTTCTAAAAACCGTGCGACGATGTAAGGGACAGCCATGCTGATATGAAAAATTGGTACTCACCAATTATGATGGAGAGATTTGGCAGAGGCGTGGTCAATGAGCTGGCGGGAGAACAACATCAAAACTGAAGAACAAGGAGGAGAGGAGGATGTCGAGGACGGGAATTCGAAAAGCGACGTTCGGGAGTGCCAGTGCTCGTGTTCGTGTGCGGGAAAAAATATCTTTAGGCGTAATAAGTGTCAAGTGCAATAAAATGTAAGTAATTTTGGGATCTTAGTAATAAACATATATATCAGTGTTCATTAATCATTTACAATTTCAAGGTACCTGTACCTAATATAATGAAAAGAAATGTTCACAATTTCGAAAATGTAAATTTATGTACATGTTTAGATATTTTAAAAGAAAGTTTCTCACGTTAGTCCATGAACTCATATTTATTGCAAAACTACAAAATTACTAGTAAATGTTATAGTGAATTAAATTAAAATAAATTGTAATGAATAATTTAATATTAAACATGTCTTCAAAGTATTAAGGTATTAAAATTTGTGCTTAATATGTCGGTTGACGTTATCAATTGTTAATTAAAATTTTAATCAATTTAATGAGATGTTGTCACAAATAAGATATGTGTTGGTTCATTTGAGGGTGTTGTAATGCCAATCTAACCTATTATTAAATCCTCTCACAGCAACCCTTGCTCATAATATATTATAATATTTCACAACCTTAATCCAAACTAAACCAAACTTACAAAACCTTACATGGTGGAGGCGCTAAAACTGGATTGGCATTCAAATTCCTCACATGGGCGAGCACATAGTTTCATAGGCTATGTATAAATTAGAACTAAATAATATTCATAAGAAAGTATTTAATTAAAATAACCTACTTCAGTGACAAACCACAATTTACCTAGAAGACAAATTAAATTTCCAAATAACTCAAAAATTTCTCAAATCCGTAATTAGAGTAACGCCAAGTAAACTAACTGGGGACGTCAATGGACATGTATCAATAAATGGAAACCATACTACACGAAGATTTAATACCATTAGACACATACAGAACTTCCAAAAGTGACATAGTATAAATATTAAATAAAAATGGAATACAATCTAGAGACACATACACTGTAGCGGACCTCAGACCTATCCTAGCGGCACTTAAGAACTTAACACGTATAAGCGCAAGTCACCCTAATATTAAAACCATCTTTAATAATTTAACTACACGAAAGACTCACCTTAGTGAAGAGGATAGGGAAAACTATAAGGATCTAGCTACAATCGAGGATTTTCTAGCGCAGAGACCTAATTTATATGACACAGTACATAACCCTGAGGCGGACATCAAGACACAAGCACCCCAACCTTAGCACAACATTACGAGCCACTCACACTACCTGACAGAACTAACACAGCAACCATGGGGGAAAACATACCGCTAATATCAGCTGGGACTTACACAGGTCTCCAGAGCGAAAATCCACAAGATTTTTTAGACAAATTCCTAGTGGCAGCAACTTCAAACAGATGGACAGATAACACTAAAGTTAATTTATTCTCAGCGCATTTATCAGGCACAGCACTAACTTGGTTCAAACACTACAAGCAAAAACAACGAGGGGAAGCCATACAATGGGATCAACTTGCTAAAATTGTCACAGAGGCTTTCACTCCATTAGCACAAACCCAGTGTCTACAAATGATTTTAGAACACAAAATACAGGGAGAGAACGAGCCAACACTAACCTATTTTTTAGATATATTAACAACATGCCGAAGATATGACCCTACAATACAGGGCAAGCTAATTATACATTTTATCATACAGGTACTAAAACCAGAAATCTGTGAACGAGTTATAGGCCTGAAAAACGACACCTTAAGTGATCTAGAGACAAATTTAAAAATTACAGAACAGCTAGTTCCAACACAAATGAAAAACAAAGAAAGATACAATAGGGTTGCAGCAAACAGACCCTATAGTACACCCTTATATGAACAAAACATCATCCACAAACTACAAACAGAAGTTAACACGCTAACCAATTTAGTAGCTACCCTAAGTACAAACCAAATTTCAAATCATAACCACAAGTACGAAAGTTCTCCATCCCCATATGAAAACTCAAAATATAAGCCAAGATATGATAGAACACCTAGTCCTCACCAGAATAGATATATGGAAAACCCAAATTACCCCAAACAAACCCAAAGGCCACCTATGATTAAACACGTTACCTTCAGTGATAGGAGAAGACAAAACCATTCCCAAACCCAACCTGCTAGACAAAATAGGCATTGCACTATTTGCCGTAAAGACAACCATAACACTGAACAATGCTGGTTCAAGCAACGTTCAATAACTTCTCAACCCCAAAGTAATCGCTTGGCACCTAAAACCAACAATACACAAGAGCTGTTCTGCAGGTACTGCAAACGAACAAACCACAATATCGAATCATGTTACAAGTCTAATTATTATAAACAGAATCAACAAAAAAACGGGAAATAGGGGGAGGTCACACTATCCCTTACGGAACTTTCCCCTTATCAAAAGCGAAAACAAATAACACCATAGATCTTAACCAAAGGAATCGACAAACTTACAAATGTATAAAGTCTATGACATTTATTACAACTAACCCCAAAGTACTACCACTATCAACCCCTGGAAAGACCAGTTCAGAAGTGATATTTAAAGCCATAGATTAAAATCAAGAATTCCCACCCTTAAAGAAGAAGCAAGAAATTGAACGAGCTATTATGCAAAAGCCTATACACACCATAAAACTTCAATTTGTGTTCAATCCAACCCCAACCCTAAGCGAACCAAACCCCACGGGAACAACAAATATAAATAAACCCAGCTTTACAAGAAACCTTGCAGTCTCAGAAAATTTCACACGACAGATAAAACCTAGCATATTAAAGGGAGTAGCGCACGTAAAACAGGACCAAGATTGTAGTACAATGGGGGAGGTAAAAACACATACTGGATTGGAAGAAACCATTGAGACAGACACTATACAGATTTTAAATCACATAGAGCAACCGAAGAAACAGAATATGATAGATTGTGCTAATTTGCAAGAAATAACGCAAGACAGGATACACAAACCAAGGAAATATAAAAGATTATTATTAGAGGATATTTATGAACTCATATTTAATTGCGAAAATAAAACCACGAAGAAGATACCTGTCCTAACAATAGACGTAGCCTTGACCACAAACCCTCGACATCGAGTACCCTGCATTATAGATACAGGATGTAACATAACATAAACATTATTAGAGCAGACCTAGTTTGTGAAACAAAAACAAATACTAGCAACATACCCTCGTTGATATCGGCTAACGGTATACCATTAACAGTTTTGGGTTCGACGAAAATCGCCATAAAAATTGGCAAAGTAATACTAGAAGACACGTTTTATCTGACACCTGATCTAAACAGCCCAATATTGGTAGGAAACATATTCCAATTTCAGAACTGCGTGGAGTTAAACTATAAAAATAAATGTGCTAGAAAAATCCAAGCGCCCTCGTCTTACACCGCTAGATCGATCCAAGCGGAACCTTTCGCCCTGCGCTAGAAAAATCCTAGCGCCTATTCGTCTTTCCCCGCTAGAGCGATCCAAGCGGAATCTTTCGTCCTGCGCTAGAGAAATCCGAGCGCCTCTATCCTCTCGCCCGCTAGAGCATTCCAAGCGGAACCTTTCTCCATGCGCTAAAGAAATCCAAGCGCCTCTTCGTCTTTCCCCGCTAGAGCGATCCAAGCGGAACCTTTTGTCCCGCGCTAGAGAAATCCGAGCGCCTCTATCCCCTCGCCCGCTAGAACAATCCAAGCGAAACCTTTCGCCCTGCGCCAGTGAAATCCAAGCGCCTCTTCGTCTTTCCCCGCTAGAGCGATCCAAGCGGAACCTTTTGTCCCGCGCTAGAGAAATCCGAGCGCCTCTATCCCCTCGCCCGCTAGAGCAATCCAAGCGGAACCTTTCGCCCTGCGCTAAAGTAATCTCAGCGCCTCTTTCTCTGTCCCCGCTAGAGAAATCCGAGCGGAACCTTAGTTCCTTTGTTAGACTCTTTCCCAACGCTTTTATTTCCAAATTAATATTGTCCTTACTCCTCCTTATACCCTACTTGGAGCCTGGGCTGTGATGATACCGAGCGTTCGTATTGAGTCCACATAGGTTGACTCTGCTCTTAATCTGAGCCTTTGGTTTCCCTATTCTAATTACCTTCTCCCGACCCCTGGAACACTTTACCCCATTTCACGACTGAGTCGTTCTGGGTCAGTTACAGTTACGGTTACGATACGGTTGCGAAAAGTCGCGTTACAATTTGGCGCCCGAACAGGGACTTTGTTTTGTTAGTTAAGAAAGATTTTACGTTGTTACTTTAGTGTATACTTTCATAAAATTATGGGAAAAGATCAGTTGGAGAAATCTTCTTCCATTTTAAAAGCACCGAAACCCCATTATTACCCCCCCTGCGAAACCCCTGCCGTCGATGGAGACATCAACATTAACGACTCGCTCTGCAGATACCTCCGCTGAAGCCAAAACTACGACAACGAGCAGCATCGCAACTCAGTGACTTCAGTGATGGATTTTGATTTACCTACTACTTTGAACGTAACACTACCAGAGTTTACTCGATAATCTGAAGCTCCTCATTATTCTACCGCCTTCACCTCCAGAACCGCCGAAGCACCAGTAAGTTGGGTCTACAAGCTATCTAAATCAGAACTTCAGGCAGAACTGGATCGTCGCATCCTTGACAGCTCTGCCGGCATGCGTGAACTTTGACTTAGATTGGTGGAAAATATACGTACTCCAGGTTCACCTTCTGCCGGAGCAGGTGGAGCCTGGACTAATGTGACCCCGGACTTAGAAATAATTGGCTCACGGAAAACTGATGACATTTCTGTAACCTACCAACAGCCTACTACTAATGAAATACTTGAGAACATAATGGAGATTATTGGTCTGCCTCCCAACTCTGATGTTAGTTCCTTAAGACAAAGACTATCGGACCTTACGTTGCAAGAAAACGTGTGTATAGAGAACTACCCGCACAACAAAGAGTATATATCGGTCACGAGAACACGAATAGTTTTGTTGGATGTACACAGAACCAACATACAGACGCCCCATTATTAATAAACCCAGTGACGTACGCTAGAGGACATTCATTAGACACAGCAAATTTATGTAATTTTGTACACAAATGGAATATCCGCTTTGATGGCAGAAGTGATCCCATATCGTTCCTAGAACGGTTACATGAACTGATTGTGTCATATGAAGTCCTCCAAATCAAATTTTGAGATCACTCCCGGAAGTTTTTAAAGGGTATGCTCTTCTTTGGTGGAGGAATAATTGGGATTTATGGCAAACATTTGGTGACTTTTGTCACAGTTTTGAACTCCAGTTTTTACCTCCAGGCTATTGTAAGAACTTGGACAAAGAAATTCAAGACAGGACACAAGAGAGAAATAAAGCTGTAGAGAGTTTGTAGTTGTTATTTCGACTCTTCTGCGACGTCGTGGAGGCTTTCAGGATCAAAACTCGTTTGGATCGAATTTATAATAATTTCAGACCTGATTACCGATTTTATATACGAAGAAAAGACATTCGAAGTCTATCAGACTTACTTAGTCGAGCCGAGGAGTACGAAAGTTTACTGAGTGATAGAGCAACATTTCGCCATCCTCCACCACCGTCACAATCGCTTACGCCTGAAACCGCTTACTATACGAAAGGAAAAAGGAGGTTGGAATTTGTTGAACCAGTGTACCTGGAGACGTTACATCCTTTTCAGAAGAAAGATATACAGGATCCACAAAGATCACGTAAAACTTATGGAATGAGGCAAAATTGGGATGTTAAAGAAATACGTCTTAGTCCAGAGAGAAACCCTAGGAACACGTTTTGCCGAAAGTACAGCACGTTGATCATCTCAGGTCCGGGACCTCGTCAGTGTACGGATCAACGAAGAGAAGACTCTCGACGTCAAGATCGGCTTCATAGAAAAGAATCATCTCTAGGATAACGAGCTCCTCGTAATCTCCAAGATGGGAGACAAAAATTTGACATCCCAGGTAACGAATCCTAATCCTATATTCTCACTTTCCAATGAAAGGAAGCCGATTTGTTGGAATTGTGAAGAAGAAGGGCATGTATTTCGTGAATGTCCAAGACCTAAATATATACGTTGCAACTATTGTAAGAAGAAAAAGCAGCTTACAACGACATGTTCATGCCTCGCGGGAAACGAATTGTGACACCTCAGTGTTAACGCCCCAAAATTTCAACAAATAAATTAGTTTACCCTAATACTACGAAAATGTCTTATTGTTACTTTAGTGAACCCAAGAGAAGATCTTTCGCCTCCCACTGGGCAAACGAAGGCAACCTACCACAGAATCACCGGCTCTTCGAACGGGAAGCCGTTTGAGTCGGTATAAAGGAAGCCGACCACTTCCCAAGAATGGAACGACTGGATTCGTAGGGTAACAAATCTTCCATCGAATCCGGAGAAGTCTTTAATGAATCCGGGTCTGAGACCTTTCGTCAATATATTAATATTTGGAAAATACTTTAAGGCCCTTATAGACACAGGTGCTATGTTGACCTGTATATCATCAGAGGTAGCTAAATACCTTGATACGAAGAATACCCTACTAAGAACACGACTTTGAAAATCCATTTGGCCAATAACCAGGAAGTTGGGTTCCGAAATACGTATACATTTCCTTGCACTTTGAATGATAAAGAAACTGCCATAGAAGCGATACACGTGACCAAGTTGTCAACTCCGATTATCCTAGGAATTGATAACATTTCCAAGCTAAACTTAATTACAATGAACTTTGCGAGTTATTCAAATGGAGAATCAGTTGTGGACACCAAACCACAACTTTCTGCTCTTACGCAGGATGAAGAACACATACCAAAACAGTTCTTAGATGAAGAATTGCCTCTGCTGGTTGAATCATCTGGGCGTAAAAACGTTAGTCGCACATCAGGTTTGTCTGAAAACTTCCCAGCCAATCAAACAACGCTACTATCCACGGAATACGGCTGTGCAAGACATCATGGATAAAGAAGTAGACGGTATGCTCAAAGACGACGTTATAGAAACTTCCTCTCCTTGGTCTTCACCGGTGGTCCTGGTCAAGAAACCGCCCGGAAAATATAGATTTTGTGGTGATGTTCGTCGTGTGAATGACGTTTCTACTAAGGATGTCTACCCATTCCCGAAAGAGTCACCTGACGCTTCGTCCGGCTTCGAAGAAGCCCTAGCCAAGATGGGCATTAAGACTCCCCCAGCAGGAGTTAAGGATCTCGTAACCTCCAACGATTCAGCTTCGGAAGTACGAGGAATCGAGCCCCTTACAAAAAAGGAAATGGATGTGGATCCTCCACCACCTGAGCCACCCGTTCGTCAAGAGGTAGAACCCGCCCCCACAAGCTCTTCCAAGCCCTCCAGAAAAAAGACCCTCTGAGGGCTGTTTGGAGTGTTCGACGCAAGAGAGAGAAAACGAACCGACAGCGAGTCTTCTTGGAAGATGGATCGTTTATTAGGATGAACTCCAAGAAGATAACAAACATTTCTAAAAGTGGACTTACGTAAAATAAATAAGTCGTAGTATAAATAAATTTTAATTTAAGATTACCATTAATACCAATGTGTGTCAAACGTAAGTTCCTTTGTTCGTTATATTTTGTTAACCAAAGTATAGTTTTAAGTTCCTTTTTTATTGCGTATAGTTTTAAGTTCCTTTTTTTCGTTATGTATATTTAACCAAAGTGGTGTTTTAAGTTCCTTTTAGTTTTCGATGCAGAGTTAAATTTAAATTATTTTAGTATTTCTAAAGTTACCTTTTGATTATTTTTATAGAAGTTATATTTTAGTTTTAGTTTTGTATTAAACATACCTTTCTTTTTCTTTCGCTTTTCTTTTTCTTTCCGAAAGAAAGAGGGGGATGTAACGACCTTTATTCGTCCCCGTCCTTAATCCTTACCCTTTTTAATAGAAACCCTGTTTACCAGAGTGCAGTTGCCCTTACTGACCTTGACCTTTTTATTTTCCGCCTTCCGCTATTTCCGACGTCCTGGTGTTCCTAACTTATCTTATCTTAGCGTCTCCTCCCACGGCCCTACATCTAGCCCTACACCCTTCGTTTTCTTTCCGCCAATCAATCCTTATTTCCGCTATACCTAAAACATCTCCTCTACTCCCCTCCTAACCGTAAACAACCAGCGTCGTCCTAATTTCCCCTGCGTCGTGCCCTAGTTCCACGTACCTCTTTTAAACTGACTTTTGCCCGCACCCTAGCGGTTATCAATGTTTCCGCTTACCATTATACATTTCCTGTCCTCGTGTCCTACTAATCCGCTTTGGGCGTCGCCTTCAGGTAGTCGTCCTATACACACTTCCTCTTACAATTCCTATGTCCTTCGCTTTCCGACGTTACAATAAGCAATGTCCTATTTTTCCACGTTCAGATAGACTTCCCGTTACTTTATCGCCTTCCGCGTCTTTCCCCATAAATCTGACACTCTCCTAAACACTCCTACATTCCCACCTAATTCCTACCTCCCATACGTCCTGCAGCGCCGCTTTATACAAGTCGGCACCTTATACCCTATGACGACGAACCCCTAACGACCCCATCCGTGCAATAAAGAATACGGTCGAGTATTCAGAAACGGCAGCGTCACCATTTCAAACAGGTTAGAACAAGCAGACCATATACCCTAAGGAGAGATGTTGCCGGCACCACAGCTGGAAGCAGACTGACAATATTGGGTGTTCTGCGCATGCGCCAACCTGGCTGCTATATAAGGGAGCCGATCACCAGCACAGCTCTCATTCGTTCCTGGGAGACCACTCCAGGTAGAGCAGCTCATTCGTTCCTGGGAGTTCACTACGGACACAGCGCTCATTCGTTCCTGGGAGTTCACCACGGATACAACGCTCAGTAGATCCTGGGAGACCACCACAGTAAGCTCTCCGAGACCGACCACGCTTCGCCACTCTCAGGTAAGATAATCGCCCTGCGCTAGAGCAATCCAAGCGCCTATTCATCTTTCCCCGCTAGAGCGATCCAAGCAGAAACCTTATGTCCGGCGCTAGAGAAATCAGAGCGCCTCTATCCTCTCGCCCGCTAGAGCAATCCAAGCGGAACCTTTCACCCTCCGCTAGAGAAATCCAAGAGCCTCTTCGTCTTTCCCTGCTAGAGCGATCCAAGCGGTACCTTTCGTCCTGTGCTAGAGAAATCCAAGCGCCTATTCGTCTTTCCCCGCTAGAGCGATCCAAGCTGAACCTTTCGTCCTGCGCTAGAGAAATCCGAGCGCCTCTATCCTCTCGCCCGCTAGAGCAATCCAAGCGGAACCTTTCGCCCTGCGCTAGAGAAATCCGAGCGCCTCGATCCTCTCGCCGCTAGAGCGATCCAAGCGGAACCTTTCACACCCTCCGCTAGAGAAATCCAAGAGCCTCTTCGTCTTTCCCTGCTAGAGCGATCCAAGCGGTACCTTTCGTCCTGTGCTAGAGAAATCCAAGCGCCTATTCGTCTTTCCCCGCTAGAGCGATCCAAGCTGAACCTTTCGTCCTGCGCTAGAGAAATCCGAGCGCCTCTATCCCCTCGCCCGCTAGAGCAATCCAAGCGGAACCTTTCGCCCTGCGCTAGAGAAATCCGAGCGCCTCGATCCACTCGCCCGCTAGAGCAATTCAAGCTGAACCTTTCGCCCTGCGCTAGAGAAATCCGAGCGCCTCTTCGTCTTTCCCCGCTAGAGCGATCCAAGCGGAACCTTTCGTCCTGCGCTAGAGAAATCCGAGCGCCTCTATCCTCTCGCCCGCTAGAGCAATCCAAGCGGAAACCTTTCACCCTCCGCTAGAGAAATCCAAGAGCCTCTTCGTCTTTCCCTGCTAGAGCGATCCAAGCGGTACCTTTCGTCCTGTGCTAGAGAAATCCAAGCGCCTATTCGTCTTTCCCCGCTAGAGCGATCCAAGCTGAACCTTTCGTCCTGCGCTAGAGAAATCCGAGCGCCTCTATCCTCTCGCCCGCTAGAGCAATCCAAGCGGAACCTTTCGCCCTGCGCTAGAGAAATCCGAGCGCCTCGATCCACTCGCCCGCTAGAGCAATTCAAGCTGAACCTTTCGCCCTGCGCTAGAGAAATCCGAGCGCCTCTTCGTCTTTCCCCGCTAGAGCGATCCAAGCGGAACCTTTCGTCCTGCGCTAGAGAAATCCGAGCGCCTCTATCCTCTCGCCCGCTAGAGCAATCCAAGCGGAACCTTTCACCCTCCGCTAGAGAAATCCAAGAGCCTCTTCGTCTTTCCCTGCTAGAGCGATCCAAGCGGAACCTTTCGTCCTGCGCTAGAGAAATCCGAGCGCCTCGATCCTCTCGCCCGCTAGAGCGATCCAAGCGGAACCTTTCACCCTCCGCTAGAGAAATCCAAGAGCCTCTTCGTCTTTCCCTGCTAGAGCGATCCAAGCGGTACCTTTCGTCCTGTGCTAGAGAAATCCAAGCGCCTATTCGTCTTTCCCCGCTAGAGCGATCCAAGCTGAACCTTTCGTCCTGCGCTAGAGAAATCCGAGCGCCTCTATCCCCTCGCCCGCTAGAGCAATCCAAGCGGAACCTTTCGCCCTGCGCTAGAGAAATCTGAGCGCCTCTATCCTCTCGCCCGCTAGAGCAATCCAAGTGGAACTTTTCGCCCTGCGCTAGAGAAATCCAAGCGCCTATTCGTCTTTCCCCGCTAGAGCGATCCAAGCGGAACCTTTCGCCCTGCGCTAGAGAAATCCGAGCGCCTCGATCCTCTCGCCTGCTAGAGCAATCCAAGCGGGACCTTTCGCCCTGCGCTAGTGAAATCCAAGCGGAACCTTTCGTCCTGCGCTAGAGAAATCCGAGCGCCTCTATCCTCTCGCCCGCTAGAGCAATCCAAGCGGAACCTTTCGCCCTGCGCTAAAGTAATCCCAGCGCCTCTTTTTCTGTCCCCGCTAGAGAAATCCGAGCGGAACCTTAGTTCCTTTGTTAGGCCCTTTCTCAACGCTTTTATTTCAAAATTACTATTGTCCTTACTCCTCCTTATACCCTACTTGGAGCCTGGGCTGTGATGATACCGAGCGTTCGTATTGATTCCACTAAAGGTTGACTCTGCTCTCAATCTGAACCTTTGGTTTCCCCATTCTAACTACCTTCTCCCGACCCCTGGAATACTTTACCCCATTTCACGACTGAGTCGTTCTGGATTAGTTACAGTTACGGTTACGATACGGCTGCGAAAAGTAGCGTTACAGTTTGCCTTGACGTTTGTCTTAATGGCGTGTGTTTCCTCATAATAAACCATAAGAGACAAAAGATCTAAAAATATCGTCAAAGATTTATATATAAAAAAATGTTATGATAGAAATCACAGACTAGGTAAATAGTTTGCTGTGTTAGACATTTTAGTTCATGTGGATCCTCGTTAGTTAATTTGCACTAGTCAAAAGAGTATAACTTAAGTTCAGTAAAAATTTCAGACGTGTAAATGGCTTGGCTAGAATAACTGTGTTTGATTTTGAAATACATAATTGTTATTACAGGAATCGTGCAGTAAACAAAATTGTATTGTTTGTTGTTATGTACTAGTAAAAAGATTAAAACAATAATCATACTTTAGGTTATTGTTTTTCTGGGAGAGTTGTATTGCGCGCGCGTTTGTGTGTGTTTTCACCTTGGTTAACCTCACTATGAGTTAAAAGGTTATAAACTATCTTCAAATATTAATAAATGTAGTGGAAGTAGTTATTCGTTACGTGTATTCTCGTCTGCCACAGTTTGTACACAAGGTTTGCTGTTGCTGTTATTTTTGTTTCTGTGTCTCATCATTGGTTACTTCGCAAATGTAAAAATAACACAAATAACGTTCAGTACAGTAAAATTGAGGTCTAGCCTAAGTTTTGCTGTTGCTGTTATTTTTGTTTCTGTGTCTCATCATTGGTTACTTTAAAAATGTAAAAATAACACAAACAACGTTCAGGACAGTAAAATTGAGGTCTAGACTAAAGTTTTCCTGTTGCTGTTATTTTTGTTTCTGCGTCTCATCATTGGTTACTTCGCAAATTTAAAAAATACCACAAATAACGTTCAGTACAGATAATTTGAGGTCTATAGTCTAAAGTTTTGCTGTTGCTGTTATTTTTGTTTCTGTGTCTCATCATTGGTTACTTCGCAAATGTAAAAATAACACAAATAACGTTCAGTACAGTAAAATTGAGGTCTAGCCTAAGTTTTGCTGTTACTGTTATTTTTGTTTTTGTGTCTCATCATTGGTTACTTCGCAAATGTAAAAATAACACAAATAACGTTCAGTACAGTAAAATTGAGGTCTAGCCTAAGTTTTGCTGTTACTGTTATTTTTGTTTCTGTGTCTCATCATTGGTTACTTCGCAAATGTAAAAATAACACAAATAACTTTCAGTGCAGTAAAATTTAGGTCTAGTCTAAAGTTTTCCTGTTGCTGTTATTTTTGTTTCTGCGTCTCATCATTGGTTACTTCGAAAATTTAAAAAATACCACAAATAACGTTCAGTACAGAAAAGTTGAGGTCTATAGTCTAAAGTTTTGCTGTTGCTGTTATTTTTGTTTCTGTGTCTCATCATTGGTTACTTCGCAAATTTAAAAAATACCACAAATAACGTTCAGTACAGATAATTTGAGGTCTATAGTCTAAAGTTTTGCTGTTGCTGTTATTTTTGTTTCTGTGTCTCATCATTGGTTACTTCGCAAATGTAAAAATAACACAAATAACGTTCAGTACAGTAAAATTGAGGTCTAGCCTAAGTTTTGCTGTTACTGTTATTTTTGTTTTTGTGTCTCATCATTGGTTACTTCGCAAATGTAAAAAATAACACAAATAACGTTCAGTACAGTAAAATTGAGGTCTAGCCTAAGTTTTGCTGTTACTGTTATTTTTGTTTCTGTGTCTCATCATTGGTTACTTCGCAAATGTAAAAATAACACAAATAACTTTCAGTGCAGTAAAATTTAGGTCTAGTCTAAAGTTTTGATGTTGCTGTTATTTTTGTTTCTGTGTCTCATCATTGGTTACTTCGCAAATGTAAAAATAACATAAATACGTTCAGTACAATAAAATTGAGGTCTAGTCTAAACTCTAAAGTTTTGCTGCACATTTTTTGGTTGCTTCTGTCCTCTGCATTAAGTATGTTTCAAATTATAACAAAAGTTATTATTAACAATTGTTAAATACACAAACAATGTTTATTGGTGGCATGCTGAAAGGCTTAGAGCTATAACTTTGAGGTTTCACACATTCTCATTCATGTACTCCTCATTGATTAGTTCTCAAAATTAAAAGAGAATAAATAACATTAATTACAATAAATTGCGTGTCTATTCTGGGAAGTAGTCATCATCATTAATTTTTTTTAACTTGTTTCCAAACAATTTGTAGTGCACGATCTACGCGCAGTTTTAATACAAGCTTATTTTCCCCACAAATCACAAAATAGAAAACTAATTTAATAAAGCGAACAGTTGTTGTTATTCTGCAGACCACCGGCTCTAGGAAAGTCAATTATTGAGAAACTTTAGAAGCTTCCAAACGTTTCCCAAAACTTCTTGAGAGTGTATTCAATTATAAATATTTGAAAAGTTTTCTTTCCGGACTATACAGTATGTAATGTGTATCCACCCTATAAGTCACGTGGGAGGCTGAGCGAATCATATTGTACATCGGTCTTACAATCAACCTATAATAACATGGTTTCATGTTTTCAAACATGTTGGTTATGTTTGTTATGTATGTTGGGATTCCTAGCGTAACACATAGCATATGTTATGTTTGGTTAAGTTCGGCAATAATACAAGTATATTAATCAATAACAACGGATCCTGGCTAGTCTCTATCATGCTGGGCTTGCGTCCACTTAGGTGATATTGGACTGAAATCAAGCTTTCTTATTAGGAGTTCGCCTTTGAGTTTAGTTATAATATTGCACATAAAATTACTAACATTTTGAAATTGACATATGTTTACTTTCAGGCCACTTTGCAGGATAACGGTGAAGGAATTCGGGAAATTTTACTAAGTCTGTATTGTAGATGTTAAAATTTACTACAGCTTGAGTAAGCCACTAGATTAAACTAACTCCTGGTTTAAACCACAATTTAGCTTCAAATCAAACCTGTTGATTCATTCATTGCTTCCATTCATTTAAGCCTCTTTTCCCTGTGATCGAAATATGTTAGTGACAGTGTATGAAATCGTCTTAACCCGTATCAGGTCAGACGGTAAAGTTATTAAACGTATTCCTGTGTCCACATGATCCCAAACACTGGGCTGTTACGTGTTATAAAATTCATATACTACTTAGTTTAAGATTACTTCAATTTCAAGACACATTATACGTAATTACTGAAAGTGTTTGTGTCTTTGTATTGTGTATAAGTATGGTGAGACTCTGCTGCTTCTTGTTAGAGTTGATGGCATTCAATAACGATCCTAAGTTTAGTATTAACAATGTTAAATATCTGTCAAATTTAAAAAAAAAATCCTTTATAACAAGGGTACTGTACTAATAAAATGTATAATATTTGTTTAAAAATACATTTACTTTAGTTATGCCTCGCTATTAAACCTACGAACATAACTTTTAACATGTAATACCATAAATCAAACGGTAGTTATTTTGGAGCACTATAAAGCAATACAGAGGATAAAAGCAACTCACATTAGGTTTAGTAAACATAGCCGGCTGGAGATATGATATGTCGGTTTTAATCAACATTTAGCTTCACAATTCACAGTTTATCATAGCCAACAAAACTCAGGTTCAGGCAGTAAAGTTTACGATCCCGTTAGTAAAATCTGCTCACAATGTTTTACAACAGTAGCTGCTGAGTGTACACGATACACTATATAATCTCTTGGTGTTATCACTCTTGGCTTAGTACTTTATTAGTTTACTGACTACGCAACTGTAGTGCGATTCTACATCAGTAGTGCGACCACAACAAATATTAGTAATAAATACTATTTAGCTACATAATAGTAAATCGTAACATACTCCTATATGTGCCTGGTTTACTCTAACATGACGTAGAGTATTGTTCTCCAGGGGACCTAACAGCCATTGATCAGCTGAATTCAGACCTAGTGACAGTTGGAGAATGGTCGGTTATCAATGGATGACTCCCAGTGTTGGTGGCGTGAGGTTGGATGGAGGGGACTGTGGAAAGGTTAAACTCTTGCACTTATGTTGGACGGCAAACTTACTTTCACAGACCATGTCACGCACGCTGTCCAGCGTGCCTTAGGCAGGCCAAGGGTATTTACAGGTTTAAAAATCTACTGCCAGAGACAGCAAAACTGCAGGCCATACAATCATTGATCCTATCATAGTGTTTTTGATGCTATCCTGGATACAGCAATAGCATCTCAAGAGATGACACTGACTGAATACAAAAACTCTAGAACAGTGTTGTACGGTTCATATTCAATTTTCTCAAGTCTGGTTACTGAGAGGCTCTAAATATGCTACCTATAGCAACCATATCCTGGATACAGCAATAGCATCTCAAGAGATGACACTGACCGAATACAAAAACTCTAGAACAGTGTTGTACGGATCACATTAAATTTTCTCAAGTCTGGTTACTGAGAGGCTCTAAATATGACACCTATAGCAACCATATCCTGGATACAGCAATAGCATCTCAAGAGATGACACTGACTGAATACAAAAACTCTAGAACAGTGTTGTACGGTTCATATTCAATTTTCTCAAGTCTGGTTACTGAGAGGCTCTAAATATGACACCTTTAGCAACCATATCCTGGATACAGCAATAGCATCTCAAGAGATGACACTGACTGAATACAAAAACTCTAGAACAGTGTTGTACGGTTCATATTCAATTTTCTCAAGTCTGGTTACTGAGAGGCTCTAAATATGACACCTATAGCAACCATATCCTGGATACAGCAATAGCATCTCAAGAGATGACACTGACTGAATACAAAAACTCTAGAAACAGTGTTGTACGGATCACATTCAATTTTCTCAAGTCTGGTTACTGAGAGGCTCTAAATATGACACCTATAGCAACCATATCCTGGATACAGCAATAGCATCTTAAGAGATGACACTGACCGAATACAAAAACTCTAGAACAGTGTTGTACGGTTCATATTCAATTTTCTCAAGTCTGGTTACTGAGAGGCTCTAAATATGATACCTATAGCAACCATATCCTGGATACAGCAATAGCATCTCAAGAGATGACACTGACTGAATACAAAAACTCTAGAACAGTGTTGTACGGTTCATATTCAATTTTATCAAGTCTGGTTACTGAGAGGCTCTAAATATGACACCTATAGCAACCATATCCTGGATACAGCAATAGCATCTCAAGAGATGACACTGACCGAATACAAAAACTCTAGAACAGTGTTGTACGGTTTATATTCAATTTTCTCAAGTCTGGTTACTGAGAGGCTCTAAATATGATACCTATAGCAACCATATCCTGGATACAGCAATAGCATCTCAAGAGATGACACTGACCGAATACAAAAAACTCTAGAACAGTGTTGTACGGTTTATATTCAATTTTCTCAAGTCTGGTTACTGAGAGGCTCTAAATATGCTACCTATAGCAACCATATCCTGGATACAGCAATAGCATCTCAAGAGATGACACTGACCGAATACAAAAAACTCTAGAACAGTGTTGTACGGTTTATATTCAATTTTCTCAAGTCTGGTTACTGAGAGGCTCTAAATATGCTACCTATAGCAACCATATCCTGGATACAGCAATAGCATCTCAAGAGATGACACTGACCGAATACAAAAACTCTAGAACAGTGTTGTACGGTTCATATTCAATTTTCTCAAGTCTGGTTACTGAGAGGCTCTAAATATGACACCTATAGCAACCATATCCTGGATACAGCAATAGCATCTCAAGAGATGACACTGACCGAATACAAAAACTCTAGAACAGTGTTGTACGGTTTATATTCAATTTTCTCAAGTCTGGTTACTGAGAGGCTCTAAATATGCTACCTATAGCAACTATATGCAGGATACTTTCTAGCTGTATGATACACAAGGTTCTTTTCTTCAAGGAGCCTCAGTGTAAGACTAACATTCCGGGAGGAGGTCTCACAAGGAAGCACCAACCGTGATTGGGACCTTCACTTATCTAGAGTGACAATGGATATCAGAAGAAGAATTTTCTCGTTCTTTGGCCCGACAGTGTACATTTACCCCTGCATATCTCCTTTGAGGACATATCCTCTCAGGTTAAAAATTCAATTCAATTATAAATTACAAATTTACGTATGCATTGATACATTCATTGTTATTTACTTATTCTCTCGTATAGTTTATCTAAATAAATTTTAGATTAAGGATTGTAATTATAGTTTATTTAAATATAGAATTTGTAATCTTAAACGTGATACAGGTTGCTCCGAAAATCAGTGTATCTGAGAAACGCTCAAATGAATAAGGGCATATTTATTTATTTATTATTTGTATTACCTATGAATCGTATAGTTATGATATTTCATCAATTACACGGTTTTGGGCGTAGTGCGGTAATCTCCAATGGATTAAATTCTGTTGGTTTGGTTCTAAAACCTGTAATTTATTTTTCATTTATTCATCCATGGCACAATGATCTAGTGTTTCTTCGATTACACACTCGTGGGCGTCTCCTTCAATCGATTACATACTCACTTGTGTTATTCCATTTTCCGGATTATTTACTGGTGGTAAGAATTTATAATCCTTCAACAATGACGCACTCCATGGAGTATTTCTTTATATTATAGAATATTGATCCGTAGAAAATCGCTTATGTTTTGTTTATTGGTCGGATGGTGCGTTAATCTTTTATCGATTATTAACTCCAGGCGTAGTGATATAAACTCTAATGAAGTACTTACTGGTGATATGGTGCTTTGAGCTTTCCTTGAAAACTCGTTCGAAGCGTTTGCTTTTGTTTACTACAACAGGCCTAAAGAAGACAATATATTTTTATAGCCTTCCAGATGTGTTAGGATGCAGTTGTTACTAAGAAATTTAAATTTATAATGTGGCAAAATATCAGAAAGTAGAATTAATGTGTATACAGAGTGAAGAATGAGTTGTATATGAAGGTTATGTCCAACTAAGGAATGAGCGTTATTAAAGTCTTTCACCCAGCAGGCTGACAAAATGTTTCTTTTGTGTGCCGGGGATGTAAAAATCTGTTTTCTGTATCATATTCTGTCTGTCTATTTGTCCACATGACATCTCACGATCGAAGTGAGTAGACGAACTCTCGGCACGCAGCCTCAGTGCGACACGGGGTGTCGTATAGTACACATGTGCCAAAACATTCCATTTAAAGTTATCACAAGAAAATAAATCAATTTTAGTCCAATTTTCTTTTCCTTAGTTGATTTGAGTTTCAACGGAAAATTGCAAAACTCCACATTGCAAAACTCCACATTGCAAAACTCCACATTGCAAAACTTACCTCATGTGTAAACCAGCCGAGACCTGTTCCTGACATATTAACTATCCTCTGTTTAGGTGTAAAACAGCCGAGACCTGTTCCTGACATATTAACTATCCTCTGTTTAGGTGTAAAACAGCCGAGACCTGTTCCTGACATATTAACTATCCTCTGTTTAGGTGTAAAACAGCCGAGACCTGTTCCTGACATATTAACTATCCTCTGTTTAGGTGTAAAAAAGCTTTAAGTCATAACTCTCAATTACGATACTGTCTATATGTCTAGTATTATAAATATAGTTAAATATGGTGGAGAAAGACACTTCCTTCTTGTGTTCACAAGACAAATAGTAATACATTAAAAGTGAAACAAAAGATAGGTCGAGAGAATAATTCAAACATTTCTGTGGAGAGATAATGAAAGATGCAGTCAGAGATGGGCTGCGACTGGTGACAAAGGTGAGTAATACATTGCTATAGTTGACGTACTCGTATATGTATTTACTGTCAGCAACTGACATTCTGTCAATATTGCCTCTGGTACATTAGAGCTGACAATGATGACATGATAGCGTGAATGATTTAATGACCAATAATGTTGAAAGCGCCGCATCAATTCTGCACTGGTTGTTTTACTTCAACACACCATAGCGTTGGAGTACCCGATCCTAGCATACATAGACGTGAGTAAAAATAATTTTAACTCGTTGTTGACTTTACCACTGAGACGAATAAAACTAGATTTTCCATTTTTTTCTATATAGATATAGTAACTTATAACAGGAATTAACGTTAGTTTATTTTAATTCAATTGATTCTAACGAACACATTTGTGTTACAGAATGTTTTGAAAGGTATCTCATGACATTGTTAACCTACCAGGACCTATAATAAGGATCGATGACGTAATCAAACCGACTACCTGTGGGGCCCAACTTACACGACACCCTCAGGACAAGGCACGTTATACAAGCAACGTGCATGCCTCTACGGAGAAGAAGATTACTTTGTTGTAAATATACATGGCTGGAAACCTATCACTAAATGTTTACTTGCGTCAAACTTCAACTTGTACTGTAATACATTGTATGTATGCATTTTATCTTTACAAAGACATGTCATCTGTGAGGCACGTGAGTGTGTACGATGTACATAAGAATTTAATATTCAATAGTTACTAATTTCAAATTACAAACGATCAATTATAATGCCTATTTCTATCTTAAGAACGTTTACTTTTCTTCCTGAATAATTAATAAGTACTGCATTTGAAAACCCAGTAAAATAAAATTATTATAAAATATGACTAGTCCGAACAAAAGTATCTATTCAACTTAGGCGTTTTATTTTTTGAGGATAGCTAACTTCAAATATCAAACAAATAATTACAATTTATGAGGTTATTGTAACGATAATACACAATCTGTCTGACCATTTTATTGCATTTTCATGTGCTTCACATTCATAACGAAGACTAATGCATGTCATATCACGCAAGTGTTTAGCAATAGTTTCTTTTCTCGTCGTAAGTAAAGATATTAAACATCCTCCATGCTATATTCCCTTTAACGTTTTGTAATCTCAATGTGTGTACTTATTTTATTTATTGTGCTTCACATTCATAACGAAGACTAATGCATGTCATATCACGCAAGTGTTTAGCAATAGTTTCTTTTCTCGTCGTAAGTAAAGATATTAAACATCCTCCATGCTATATTCCCTTTAACGTTTTGTAATCTCAATGTGTGTACTTATTTTATTTATTGTGCTTCACATTCATAACGAAGACTAATGCATGTCATATCACGCAAGTGTTTAGCAATAGTTTCTTTTCTCGTCGTAAGTAAAGATATTAAACATCCTCCATGCTATATTCCCTTTAACGTTTTGTAATCTCAATGTGTGTACTTATTTTATTTATTGTGCTTCACATTCATAACGAAGACTAATGCATGTCATATCACGCAAGTGTTTAGCAATAGTTTCTTTTCTCGTCGTAAGTAAAGATATTAAACATCCTCCATGCTATATTCCCTTTAACGTTTTGTAATCTCAATGTGTGTACTTATTTTATTTATTGTGCTTCACATTCATAACGAAGACTAATGCATGTCATATCACGCAAGTGTTTAGCAATAGTTTCTTTTCGTCGTCGTAAGTAAAGATATTAAACATCCTCCATGCTATATTCCCTTTAACGTTTTGTAATCTCAATGTGTGTACTTATTTTATTTATTGTGCTTCACATTCATAACGAAGACTAATGCATGTCATATCACGCAAGTGTTTAGCAATAGTTTCTTTTCTCGTCGTAAGTAAAGATATTTAAACATCCTCCATGCTATATTCCCTTTAACGTTTTGTAATCTCAATGTGTGTACTTATTTTATTTATTGTGCTTCACATTCATAACGAAGACTAATGCATGTCATATCACACAAGTGTTTAGCAATAGTTTCTTTTCTCGTCGTAAGTAAAGATATTAAACATCCTCCATGCTATATTCCCTTTAACGTTTTGTAATCTCAATGTGTGTACTTATTTTATTTATTGTGCTTCACATTCATAACGAAGACTAATGCATGTCATATCACACAAGTGTTTAGCAATAGTTTCTTTTCTCGTCGTAAGTAAAGATATTAAACATCCTCCATGCTATATTCCCTTTAAACGTTTTGTAATCTCAATGTGTGTACTTATTTTATTTATTGTGCTTCACATTCATAACGAAGACTAATGCATGTCATATCACACAAGTGTTTTAGCAATAGTTTCTTTTCTCGTCGTAAGTAAAGATATTAAACATCCTCCATGCTATATTCCCTTTAACGTTTTGTAATCTCAATGTGTGTACTTATTTTATTTATTGTGCTTCACATTCATAACGAAGACTAATGCATGTCATATCACGCAAGTGTTTAGCAATAGTTTCTTTTCTCGTCGTAAGTAAAGATATTAAACATCCTCCATGCTATATTCCCTTTAACGTTTTGTAATCTCAAATGTGTGTACTTATTTTATTTATTGTGCTTCACATTCATAACGAAGACTAATGCATGTCATATCACGCAAGTGTTTAGCAATAGTTTCTTTTCTCGTCGTAAGTAAAGATATTAAACATCCTCCATGCTATATTCCCTTTAACGTTTTGTAATCTCAATGTGTGTACTTATTTTATTTATTGTGCTTCACATTCATAACGAAGACTAATGCATGTCATATCACGCAAGTGTTTAGCAATAGTTTCTTTTCTCGTCGTAAGTAAAGATATTAAACATCCTCCATGCTATATTCCCTTTAACGTTTTGTAATCTCAATGTGTGTGTACTTATTTTATTTATTGTGCTTCACATTCATAACGAAGACTAATGCATGTCATATCACGCAAGTGTTTAGCAATAGTTTCTTTTCTCGTCGTAAGTAAAGATATTTAAACATCCTCCATGCTATATTCCCTTTAACGTTTTGTAATCTCAATGTGTGTACTTATTTTATTTATTGTGCTTCACATTCATAACGAAGACTAATGCATGTCATATCACGCAAGTGTTTAGCAATAGTTTCTTTTCTCGTCGTAAGTAAAGATATTTAACATCCTCCATGCTATATTCCCTTTAACGTTTTGTAATCTCAATGTGTGTACTTATTTTATTTATTGTGCGAAACACTAAATGAAAAGTGAACTGCAGCTAATTCAAACATACACAAGTTATCATGTCTTTGTCGTTGCTCTAGTGTGATAACTAAAACACAATGTTGCAGCCTGGAGATAACTTACTTATTTTACTCGCTGTGCAAAACATTAAGAGGAAGGTGAACTGGAGCTAAACCAAACATAATATAACAACTAACAGCTTACCTGAGCTCCTTTTATTCAGGTGTCCGCCTAATCGCTTCCGCTGTTAGAGACGTGGAATTATCCTCAGCTCACGCTATAATGAAGACAGTAGCAGCTACAATATAACAACTAACAGCTTACCTGAGCTCCTTATTCAGGTGTCCGCCTAATCGCTTCCGTTATTAGAGACGTGAGATTATCCTCAGCTCACGCTGTAATGAAGACAGTAGCAGCTACAATATAACAACTAACAGCTTACCTGAGCTCCTTATTCAGGTGTCCGCCTAATCGCTTCCGTTATTAGAGACGTGAGATTATCCTCAGCTCACGCTGTAATGAAGACAGTAGCAGCTACAATATAACAACTTACAGCTTACCTGAGCTCCTTATTCAGGTGTCCGCCTAATCACTTCAGTTATTAGAGACGTGAGATTATCCTCAGCTCACGCTGTAATGAAGACAGTAGCAGCTACAATATAACAACTTACAGCTTACCTGAGCTCCTTATTCAGGTATCCGCCTAATCGCTTCAGTTATTAGAGACATGAGATTATCCTCAGCTCACGCTGTAATGAAGACAGTAGCAGCTACAATATAACAACTTACAGCTTACCTGAGCTCCTTATTCAGGTGTCCGCCTAATCACTTCAGTTATTAGAGACGTGAGATTATCCTCAGCTCACGCTGTAATGAAGACAGTAGCAGCTACAATATAACAACTTACAGCTTACCTGAGCTCCTTATTCAGGTGTCCGCCTAATCGCTTCCGTTATTAGAGACGTGAGATTATCCTCAGACGCGCTGTAATGAAGACAGTAGCAGCTACAACATAACAACTTACAGCTTACCTGAGCTCCTTATTCAGGTGTCCGCTAATCACTTCAGTTATTAGAGACGTGAGATTATCCTCAGCTCACGCTGTAATGAAGACAGTAGCAGCTACAATATAACAACTTACAGCTTACCTGAGCTCCTTATTCAGGTGTCCGCCTAATCGCTTCCGTTATTAGAGACGTGAGATTATCCTCAGCTCACGCTGTAATGAAGACAGTAGCAGCTACAATATAACAACTTACAGCTTACCTGAGCTCCTTATTCAGGTGTCCGCCTAATCGCTTCCGTTATTAGAGACGTGAGATTATCCTCAGCTCACGCTGTAATGAAGACAGTAGCAGCTACAATATAACAACTTACAGCTTACCTGAGCTCCTTATTCAGGTGTCCGCCTAATCGCTTCAGTTATTAGAGACGTGAGATTATCCTCAGCTCACGCTGTAATGAAGACAGTAGCAGCTACAATATAACAACTAACAGCTTACCTGAGCTCCTTATTCAGGTGTCCGCCTAATCGCTTCCGTTATTAGAGACGTGAGATTATCCTCAGCTCACGCTGTAATGAAGACAGTAGCAGCTACAATATAACAACTAACAGCTTACCTGAGCTCCTTATTTTGGTGTCCGCCTAATCACTTCCATTATTAGAGACGTGAGATTATCCTCAGCTCACGCTGTAATGAAGACAGTAGCAGCTACAATATAACAACTAACAGCTTGCTTGAGCTCTCCATTTGGGTTCCTGCCCAATCGCTTCTGTTGTGATTGACTTAAGATTGTTCTGTCAGCTACTTTTGCTATAACTTTTAGAATAAACTGCTTATATAAATCATGTTAAATATATTTTATTGATATTTATATTCGTACTTGTTAAGAGCTCCACAGGTATACAAGATCTTTCTTGGTTTTTAAAACTTAGAACTCAGTTGCCTGAATAAGTTACAGACTCTAATGAATAGTGTATATTTTTCAAATAACTATTGAAACGACATATATAATTATCTACAAATATAATTTTTATTTCTTCAGTTTCACGACAAACGAGATCTGAAAATCCCGATATATATTTCAAATATACGTTGTCAACAATAAAACAGAAAATAAAACTATTTTTTCTATTCCTGTTCTGTTGTCAGACATAACTTTCTTGATATAAATAACTCTATCATAAAGTGAAGAACAAACACATTCTTCAATATTCACACCGAACTATACGAGCCGCAGTGTGCTCTGGATGAGTGGCGGAAAATACTTCTAAATCGGTAATCTCCGGCGAGTTGTGATGATTGTAAATCAGTGATCAGGCAGGATAGAGTCACTTGTTTATATTCCAACACCCAATGTGTTCCATCAAGGGGAATCCGATCAGGGGAGTGATCGCCAGTATTAAACGTCAAATCCCATCCACTCGCTAACTCTAACGTGACAAGTCTAGTCTAGAAAGCTATACAATGAGTTTTACGTATCTAAGATGAAATATGACAACATACTCTAAATTATTTTTACTTTTTTACCATATTAAAAAAAAAAATTGGAATGGAAATCGTCAATTGAATTAAATAAAAGTATATAAACTAAGAAGAAATGTGAAAAGACTCGTTTTAATTTGCTTTATTTTGTTAATTTTGATACAATAACTGCTAAGAAAGTTTGAAATAATTATACAAATATCTCTTCAAAATGCCGGTATACAATTTTAATATTCATTTCATAATTATATTAACCTTCATTCAATCTTGATTTGATGGGAAGTCCTTTTATTTAATTCGTTAATAAAAATAATCAGTAGCATCACATATAATGTATTTCAAAAATAACGATGCTGTAGGTTATGTCATCAGTGATGAGAATAAATGGCCTGAACAATTCTCAAAGTAAAAGCGTGGTCTGTGCTGTTTTATATTCGGTCCACGGATGTCCTCAATACTAACTCAACAGCGGGATTATCCGAGTACAAAATGAAATTTTGATTACGTCACCGGATATGGAAACCTTGATATACATATAATCCATGAGACCGCGTAACCTGTATGTGGATAAGCTGCTGTTTCCACTCTACTAGTGGTGCAATCTTACTTGTGGTACTGTTTAAAATGCATTATACAATTTTATATTTATATTCTAAGTATTTTAGATCACCGCATATCATATAAACAATGCTAGATTAATTCATTTATTAGTAGAGTTTTATTGAGGCTTCATTTTTAAAGTTTAAATCGATTGTAAGATAAATTCTCCAAGACCCTATATCAATGAATACTATTGTAAGGGAATGAAAGATAATAATTGATCAAAGAATAGCCGTTCACCTGACAGTCCAAACTGGAAATATTTTTTCACGTTATTTCGATGTTTGGACTTTTTAAGTTTTACAGATTCAGTGATACAAATGATTTTCATTACTATCACATAATCAACAGTTTAAATAGAAATAAAATTAGGATTAAAATATGAGTGTTACACTAGGTAGTAAAAAATCGATTCCTTGCGTGTATATTCTGCAAATGATGGTTTGTTACAGGAAACTTTGTATCATTTTACATTAAACCTTCAAATAAACAGTTAATGGATTCTCTCGATTGATAATGTTGTAATTAAGACAGTCGAAATTCCCATTTTAATTAGAGTTGAAGCTATAGTGAATTGTGTAACATTCAATGGTTTGTTACAGGAAACCGTATCCGTTTACACCGCCCCTTCTAAAAAACTGTTACTCAATTATCTAAATTGCTGTTTGGAAGGGGTCCAGTAATCAAGCCTGTCCGAGCTCGAATTGCAAGGAGGGTAGAATTTAGAGTGTATTGTATCTCATTGACTGGTGTACATTGTACCTCCAAATAACAGTTACTCGATTCCCTCAATTAAGGATTGGGAGTGGTCCAGTAATCAAGCCAGTATGAGCACGGATTGTAAGGAGGGTGGAAGTTAGAATGTATTGTATCGATTTGGATGGTGTACATTGTACCACCAACTAACAGTTACTCCATTCCCTCAATTAAGGATTGGGAGTGGTCCAGTAATCAAGCCATTTGGAGCTCGGCTTGCAAGGAGGGTGGAAGTTAGAGTGTATTGTATCGATTTGGATGGTGTACATTGTACCACCAACTAACAGTTACTCGATTCCCTCAATTAAGGATTGAGAGTGGTCCAGTAATAAAGCCATTTGGAGCTCGGCTTGCAAGGAGGGTGGAAGTTAGAGTGTACATTCATGTTTAACTCACATCGCATGCGCTTGTATACGTACATCAGACTCTCTGAGTAGAGACAACATCCTATCAATATTAATATTGAAACTATTAATAGTTTTATTCCGTTGGTAACACGATTGAACCTTATTATATTCATGTTTTACTCACATCACATGTGCTTGTATGTGTACATCAGGCTCTCTGAGTAGAGACAGCATCCTATCAATAGTAATATTGAAACTATTAATAGTTTGGTTCCGTTGGTAACACGATTGAACCTTATTACATTCATGTTTCACTCACATCACATGTGCTTGTATGCGTACACCAGACTCTCTGAGTAGAGACAACATCCTATCAATAGTAATATTGAAACTATTAATAGTTTGTTTCTGTTGGTAACACGATTGAACCTTATTATATTCATGTTTTACTTAAATCACATGTGCTTGTATGCGTACACCAGACTCTCTGAGTAGAGACAACATCCTATCAATAGTAATATTGAAAACTATTAATAGTTTGTTTCTGTTGGTAACACGATTGAACCTTATTTATATTCATGTTTTACTTAAATCACATGTGCTTGTATGCGTACACCAGACTCTCTGAGTAGAGACAACATCCTATCAATAGTAATATTGAAACTATTAATAGTTTGTTTCTGTTGGTAACACGATTGAACCTTATTATATTCATGTTTTACTTAAATCACATGTGCTTGTATGCGTACACCAGACTCTCTGAGTAGAGACAACATCCTATCAATAGTAATATTGAAACTATTAATAGTTTGGTTCCGTTGGTAACACGATTGAACCTTATTACATTCATGTTTCACTCACATCACATGTGCTTGTATGCGTACACCAGACTCTCTGAGTAGAGACAACATCCTATCAATAGTAATATTGAAAACTATTAATAGTTTGTTTCTGTTAGTAACACGATTGATCCTTATTATATTCATGTTTTACTTAAATCACATGTGCTTGTATGCGTACACCAGACTCTCTGAGTAGAGACAACATCCTATCAATAGTAATATTGAAACTATTAATAGTTTGTTTCTGTTGGTAACACGATTGAACCTTATTATATTCATGTTTTACTTAAATCACATGTGCTTGTATGCGTACACCAGACTCTCTGAGTAGAGACAACATCCTATCAATAGTAATATTGAAACTATTAATAGTTTGTTTCTGTTGGTAACACGATTGAACCTTATTATATTCATGTTTTACTTAAATCACATGTGCTTGTATGCGTACACCAGACTCTCTGAGTAGAGACAACATCCTATCAATAGTAATATTGAAACTATTAATAGTTTGTTTCTGTTGGTAACACGATTGAACCTTATTATATTCATGTTTTACTTAAATCACATGTGCTTGTATGCGTACACCAGACTCTCTGAGTAGAGACAACATCCTATCAATAGTAATATTGAAACTATTAATAGTTTGTTTCTGTTGGTAACACGATTGAACCTTATTATATTCATGTTTTACTTAAATCACATGTGCTTGTATGCGTACACCAGACTCTCTGAGTAGAGACAACATCCTATCAATAGTAATATTGAAACTATTAATAGTTTGTTTCTGTTGGTAACACGATTGAACCTTATTATATTCATGTTTTACTTAAATCACATGTGCTTGTATGCGTACACCAGACTCTCTGAGTAGAGACAACATCCTATCAATAGTAATATTGAAAACTATTAATAGTTTTTTAAAACTTAAGTACCTATAACATTCTCTATTGATGTGTAAAATGTGGGGGTAATGAGCACACACACAGTTATCCTAAAAAAATTAGACATGACAATTATTGAAATATTTATCTACAATCGTCTTGTAAATGTCAACTATGTGATCATTAATGATATGAATTCACAGAGGATTCTATAGAACGAAATGAGGATACTATACTGGGATATATTTAACACATTCCATCCCTCGAGTTTAATTTATTATAATAGGCTTCAGGATTAAGCATCTCAAAAATATTCTAGACTGTGTAAAACTATTACAAAGTGTTATTGAAACTGCGTTATTTAGCGTGGTGTTTAATAATATCCTAAATATATGCTGTCACTGCTGTTGAGGCCTTTACTCATAGCTTATAGAAACTGAAATGGGAAAAAGAGAACACTGTGTGTGTGTGTGTGTGTGTGTGTGTGTGTGTTTTATTATAGAAATAATGTAATTATCTAAGAACGATGTCCAACCATGTTTAGAAAAGACTACGTTTGGCCGGTTGTTCTAATATACAACAAGGAGTACTTTTGTTATTCTGGGGCGATCCGCTCCAAGAAAACAATTATTGGGAAGTCTGAAGAACCAAACCACTCTCCTGACTTCTTCAGAGTGGATCTAGTTGTATGAACTGAAAACTTTTACTTCTCAGACTTTTGTAAATACTATTATTTCTTACTGCATAACTCATCACTTTATACAGTATATTACTGTTATTGTTCCTTTTGTAGATCAGTCTTTACTATGAAGTGGTTAAAAAAACTTTCAGAGATATTATGTATGATAACTGTTTGGACCATTCCAGGGTCATTGTTAGTCGCGTAGGCTATATACTGTTATTTTAGTAATACATGTAGTTGTAGAATCAAAATATATGTAATATATTTAGACACAGTTTATGGTTTTCTAAAACTACATAAAATTTCCCATCATATGTAAACCATAGATTTATAAATTTGGATATAATACAAGCTTTGAAACACATTTTATACTTTGCTGTTTGAACATTTTTTCGCAAAAGTTTTGAGTATTGACAAAATGAAACTTTTTTCGACTCTTAAAAAAAAGTTATGGAATTTATTTTACTACTGCTGTATAGTTTACTTCATTCTGAGTAATAAAATATGCAATATAACATGTATTGAAGTAAAAACTGTATTAGTAAAACTTTTATTAGCAAACTCTTACATATACACCCTATTTTCACAATTTATGCGCATCGCTGCTTTCTGTTATATAGTGTTATTATAGTTTCATAAATTTGTATAATGCTTATGTGTTTCTGAAACTAGAATAAATTTGACACAAAATGGCTATCTCACTTTTATATTTTTCTTACTATAACTTGGTTTGCTAGGTATGGTCCCCCCAAATTAAAAAAAAAAATGTAAATTTTGAAATTCATGGAAAAACATTTTTAGTAAACATTTTTTTAAGGCCAAATTTAAATACCAATATTATTATATGTTTAATTCTGAACGCAAAAATATAAACTTCTATATATATTACTTTTAATTTATATTTTTAATAAATTTTTTTAAAAACCCTTGCACGAGGCTCGAAAACATGCCGCCACTACAGGAAAAAATTACCGCCAGTTGGAGGGTTAAATGATAGCCCCCAAATGAAATATGAAGTAGTATAATACATAAAAAGATCCTCCAATACAAAAACTTTCAGATATATTCTGTTTATAAAAGATTTTTACAGTCGTTAAAACTTAAATAATAGCGCCCAAATGAAATATGAAGTGGTATAATACATAACAAAGATCCTCCAATACAAAAACTTTCAGAACTATTCTGTTTATTAAAGATTTTTACAGTCGTTAAAACTTAAATAATAGCCCACAAATGAAATATGAAGTAGTATAATACATAACAAAGATCTTCCAATACAAAAACTTTCAGAAATATTCTGTTTATTAAAGATTTTTACAGTCGTTAAAACTTAAATAGTAGCCCCCAAATGAAATATGAAGTAGTATAATACATAACAAAGATCCTCCAATACAAAAACTTTCAGAGATATTCTGTTTATTAAAGATTTTTACAGTCGTTAAAACTTAAATAATAGCCCTCAAATGAAATATGAAGTAGTATAATACAAAAAAAGATCCTCCAATACAAAAACATTCAGATATTTTCTGTTTATTAAAGATTTTTACAGTCGTTAAAACTTAAATAATAGCCCCCAAATGAAATATGAAGTAGTATAATACATAACAAAGATCCTCCAATACAAAAACTTTCAAAGATATTCTGTTTATTAAAGATTTTTACAGTTGTTAAAACTTAAATAATAGCCCTCAAATGAAATATGAAGTAGTATAATACATAAAAAAGATCCTCCAATACAAAAACTTTCAGAGATATTCTGTTTATTAAAGATTTTTACAGTCGTTAAAACTTAAATAATAGCGCCCAAATGAAATGAGAAGTAGTATAATACATAACAAAGATCCTCCAATACAAAAACTTTCAGAGATATTCTGTTTATTAAAGATTTTTACAGTCGTTAAAACTTAAATAATAGCCCCCAAATGAAATATGAAGTAGTATAATACATAACAAAGATCCTCCAATACAAAAACTTTCAGAGATATTCTGTTTATTAAAGATTTTTACAGTCGTTAAAACTTAAATAATAGCACACAAATGAAGTATGAAGTAGTATAATACATAACAAAGATCTTCAAATACAAAAACTTTCAGAGATATTCTGTTTATTAAAGATTTTTACAGTCGTTAAAACTTAAATAATAGCGCCCAAATGAAATGAGAAGTAGTATAATACATAACAAAGATCCTCCAATACAAAAACTTTCAGAGATATTCTGTTTATTAAAGATTTTTACAGTCGTTAAAACTTAAATAATAGCCCCCAAATGAAATATGAAGTAGTATAATACATAACAAAGATCCTCCAATACAAAAACTTTCAGAGATATTCTGTTTATTAAAGATTTTTACAGTCGTTAAAACTTAAATAATAGCACACAAATGAAGTATGAAGTAGTATAATACATAACAAAGATCTTCAAATACAAAAACTTTCAGAGATATTCTGTTTATTAAAGATTTTTACAGTCGTTAAAACTTAAGTAATAGCCCCCAAATGAAATATGAAGTAGTATAATACATAACAAAGATCCTCCAATACAAAAACTTTCAGAGATATTCTGTTTATTAAAGATTTTTACAGTCGTTAAAACTTAAATAATAGCGCCCAAATGAAATGAGAAGTAGTATAATACATAACAAAGATCCTCCAATACAAAAACTTTCAGAGATATTCTGTTTATTAAAGATTTTTACAGTCGTTAAATCTTAAATAATAGCCCCCAAATGAAATATGAAGTAGTATAATACATAACAAAGATCCTCCAATACAAAAACTTTCAGAGATATTCTGTTTATTAAAGATTTTTACAGTCGTTTAAAACTTAAATAATAGCCCCCAAATGAAATGAGAAGTAGTATAATACATAACAAAGATCCTCCAATACAAAAACTTTCAGATATATTCTGTTTATTAAAGATTTTTACAGTCGTTAAAACTTAAATAGTAGCCCCCAAATGAAATATGAAGTAGTATAATACATAACAAAGATCATCCAATACAAAAACATTCAGAAATATTCTGTTTATTAAAGATTTTTACAGTCTTTAAAACTTAAATAATAGCCCCCAAATGAAATATGAAGTAGTATAATACATAACAAAGATCCTCCAATACAGAAACTTCAGAGATATTTGTGACAATGCTCACTGCCTGTAATATCTAGGAGTAATCGCCTTTGTGTAGTGCTACACTCTGACTCTGCCTCAGTGTAGTTCTGAATTATTACAGTTAACAGCTGTTTGTGACAATGTTCACTGCCTGTAATCTCTCAGAGCTATCGCCTTTGTGTAGTGCTACACTCTGACTCTGCCTCAGTGTAGTTCTGAATTATTACAGTTAACAGCTGTTTGTGACAATGTTCACTGCCTGTAATCTCTCAGAGCTATCGCCTTTGTGTAGTGCTACACTCTGACTCTGCCTCAGTGTAGTTCTGAATTATTACAGTTAACAGCTGTTTGTGACAATGTTCACTGCCTGTAATCTCTCAGAGCTATCGCCTTTGTGTAGTGCTACACTCTGACTCTGCCTCAGTGTAGTTCTGAATTATTACAGTTAACAGCTGTTTGTGACAATGTTCACTGCCTGTAATCTCTCAGAGCTATCGCCTTTGTGTAGTGCTACACTCTGACTCTGCCTCAGTGTAGTTCTGAATTATTACAGTTAACAGCTGTTTGTGACAATGCTTCACTGCCTGTAATCTCTCAGAGCTATCGCCTTTGTGTAGTGCTACACTCTGACTCTGCCTCAGTGTAGTTCTGAATTATTACAGTTAACAGCTGTTTGTGACAATGCTCACTGCCTGTAATCTCTCAGAGCTATCGCCTTTGTGTAGTGCTACACTCTGACTCTGCCTCAGTGTAGTTCTGAATTATTACAGTTAACAGCTGTTTGTGACAATGTTCACTGCCTGTAATCTCTCAGAGTAATCGCCTTTGTGTAGTGCTACACTCTGACTCTGCCTCAGTGTAGTTCTGAATTATTACAGTTAACAGCTGTTTGTGACAATGTTCACTGCCTGTAATCTCTCAGAGTAATCGCCTTTGTGTAGTGCTACACTCTGACTCTGCCTCAGTGTAGTTCTGAATTATTACAGTTAACAGCTGTTTGTGACAATGTTCACTGCCTGTAATCTCTCAGAGTAATCGCCTTTGTGTAGTGCTACACTCTGACTCTGCCTCAGTGTAGTTCTGAATTATTACAGTTAACAGCTGTTTGTGACAATGTTCACTGCCTGTAATCTCTCAGAGTAATCGCCTTTGTGTAGTGCTACACTCTGACTCTGCCTCAGTGTAGTTCTGAATTATTACAGTTTAACAGCTGTTTGTGACAATGTTCACTGCTTGTAATCTCTCAGAGTAATCGCCTTTGTGTAGTGCTACACTCTGACTCTGCCTCAGTGTAGTTCTGAATTATTACAGTTAACAGCTGTTTGTGACAATGCTCACTGCCTGTAATCTCTCAGAGTAATCGCTTTTGTGTAGTGCTACACTCTGACTCTGCCTCAGTGTAGTTCTGAATTATTACAGTTAACAGCTGTTTGTGACAATGTTCACTGCCTGTAATCTCTCAGAGTAATCGCCTTTGTGTAGTGCTACACTCTGACTCTGCCTCAGTGTAGTTCTGAATTATTACAGTTAACAGCTGTTTGTGACAATGTTCACTGCCTGTAATCTCTCAGAGCTATCGCCTTTGTGTAGTGCTACACTCTGACTCTGCCTCAGTGTAGTTCTGAATTATTACAGTTAACAGCTGTTTGTGACAATGTTCACTGCCTGTAATCTCTCAGAGTAATCGCCTTTGTGTAGTGCTACACTCTGACTCTGCCTCAGTGTAGTTCTGAATTATTACAGTTAACAGCTGTTTGTGACAATGTTCACTGTCTGTAATCTCTCAGAGTAATCGCCTTTGTGTAGTGCTACACTCTGACTCTGCCTCAGTGTAGTTCTGAATTATTACAGTTAACAGCTGTTTGTGACAATGTTCACTGCCTGTAATCTCTCAGAGTAATCGCCTTTGTGTAGTGCTACACTCTGACTCTGCCTCAGTGTAGTTCTGAATTATTACAGTTAACAGCTGTTTGTGACAATGTTCACTGCCTGTAATCTCTCAGAGTAATCGCCTTTGTGTAGTGCTACACTCTGACTCTGCCTCAGTGTAGTTCTGAATTATTACAGTTAACAGCTGTTTGTGACAATGTTCACTGCCTGTAATCTCTCAGAGTAATCGCCTTTGTGTAGTGCTACACTCTGACTCTGCCTCAGTGTAGTTCTGAATTATTACAGTTAACAGCTGTTTGTGACAATGTTCACTGCCTGTAATCTCTCAGAGTAATCGCCTTTGTGTAGTGCTACACTCTGACTCTGCCTCAGTGTAGTTCTGAATTATTACAGTTAACAGCTGTTTGTGACAATGTTCACTGCCTGTAATCTCTCAGAGTAATCGCCTTTGTGTAGTGCTACACTCTGACTCTGCCTCAGTGTAGTTCTGAATTATTACAGTTAACAGCTGTTTGTGACAATGTTCACTGCCTGTAATCTCTCAGAGTAATCGCCTTTGTGTAGTGCTACACTCTGACTCTGCCTCAGTGTAGTTCTGAATTATTACAGTTAAACAGCTGTTTGTGACAATGTTCACTGCTTGTAATCTCTCAGAGTAATCGCCTTTGTGTAGTGCTACACTCTGACTCTGCCTCAGTGTAGTTCTGAATTATTACAGTTAACAGCTGTTTGTGACAATGTTCACTGCTTGTAATCTCTCAGAGTAATCGCCTTTGTGTAGTGCTACACTCTGACTCTGCCTCAGTGTAGTTCTGAATTATTACAGTTAACAGCTGTTTGTGACAATGTTCACTGCCTGTAATCTCTCAGAGTAATCGCCTTTGTGTAGTGCTACACTCTGACTCTGCCTCAGTGTAGTTCTGAATTATTACAGTTAACAGCTGTTTGTGACAATGTTCACTGCCTGTAATCTCTCAGAGTAATCGCCTTTGTGTAGTGCTACACTCTGACTCTGCCTCAGTGTAGTTTCTGAATTATTACAGTTAACAGCTGTTTGTGACAATGTTCACTGCCTGTAATCTCTCAGAGTAATCGCCTTTGTGTAGTGCTACACTCTGACTCTGCCTCAGTGTAGTTCTGAATTATTACAGTTAACAGCTGTTTGTGACAATGCTCACTGCCTGTAATATCTAGGAGTAATCGCCTTTGTGTAGTGCTACACTCTGACTCTGCCTCAGTGTAGTTCTGAATTATTACAGTTAACAGCTGTTTGTGACAATGCTCACTGCCTGTAATCTCTCAGAGTAATCGCCTTTGTGTAGTGCTACACTCTGACTCTGCCTCAGTGTAGTTCTGAATTATTACAGTTAACAGCTGTTTGTGACAATGCTCACTGCCTGTAATATCTAGGAGTAATCGCCTTTGTGTAGTGCTACACTCTGACTCTGCCTCAGTGTAGTTCTGAATTATTACAGTTAACAGCTGTTTGTGACAATGTTCACTGCCTGTAATCTCTCAGAGTAATCGCCTTTGTGTAGTGCTACACTCTGACTCTGCCTCAGTGTAGTTCTGAATTATTACAGTTAACAGCTGTTTGTGACAATGTTCACTGCCTGTAATCTCTCAGAGTAATCGCCTTTGTGTAGTGCTACACTCTGACTCTGCCTCAGTGTAGTTCTGAATTATTACAGTTAACAGCTGTTTGTGACAATGTTCACTGCCTGTAATCTCTCAGAGTAATCGCCTTTGTGTAGTGCTACACTCTGACTCTGCCTCAGTGTAGTTCTGAATTATTACAGTTAACAGCTGTTTGTGACAATGCTCACTGTCTGTAATGAGTCTGCGTTATATACACATTGCGTTATGTTAAAATCTGTTATATTTTGTGCATTGTCAACAAAGTGATGATTTATATTGTAACTTATTTTGCATCTGTTATCTTCTGTATAGTTGCCTAGTGAAGTACGCTTGGAATCCTGAAGGTGTAAAATTCTAATGACGACAAGTTTAGTGTAGTTTAGAATGTAACATATTTAAACTTGGAAACACAGGCTGTGTAAGACATTCACAATGACCGCAGCGCCCATCCATCAGCGACCTAAGACATTTTATTAGGGATATTTTAGCACGTAAATCTTATGAAATGTTTTATTAACAAAAATCATTGTACATTTTAGTTTTATTCGTATTAATGTTCGTATTTTACACGCATTTCAATGTTTGTAATGGTTGAATGGCAATAAATCACTCTTATTTTATTTGATTCGTTGAATAAATAAAAAGTGTACTTTCTGTACTTTCCATATCACTTGGCAACAACCCCAATCGAAGCGATTTGTGGAATAACAATACTAGGATTCACTATGTCATGATTGCAATCCTGTGTGTCCTTTTTTGTTTTGTTTTTACGAAACTTTGGCTTAAAGTATTGTGTGTTATAAAAACGGTTCTAACGTTTTACCTTCTATCTACTCTTCTAATTTTCTCCTATAATTCCATCACATTTCGCTTGTTCGTTTACAAAAGCTGTGTTTAAAATATAAAATATAGTTGCAATAGAGAATAAATAGGCGAGACAAACATAGTGTTACGATGTTAAATATCCAGAAAATCCTGCTTTCCTCACTAACCTCAGAATTGACCATCAAATATCACTCTATACATTAACGCAGACTATGGAGTAGGTATAGTTGAAACTAACGAAGAGGCTGTTGTCAAGTTGCTGCAGTAAATCGGTTATTTTACATACATGAAAGAATGTTTATTTTAGTCGTTTATCTCTTCAATTACATATCTAAGATATAAAGTAGTTCAAACGAGCAGAAGCATGGGGATAGTAATGAATTGTTAAATTACACTAACTCTGATCTATCACGATAAGTATTGTATTAACGCGTGGTCCCGAGACTGCAAAACTACTTTTTATGACCAGAGAAAGAATCTGTATTACAACTGTTCGTCAACGCCATGAATGAATAGAATTGTTATATTACACTAACTCTGATCTATCACGATAAGTAAAGATCATTATTGTATTAACGCGTGGTCCCGAGACTGCAAAACTACTTTTTATGACCAGAGAAAGAATCTGTATTACAAACTGTTCGTCAACGCCATGAATGAATAGAATTGTTATATTACACTAACTCTGATCTATCACGATAAGTAAAGATCATTATTGTATTAACGCGTGGTCCCGAGACTGCAAAACTACTTTTTATGACCAGAGAAAGAATCTGTATTACAACTGTTCGTCAACGCCATGAATGAATAGAATTGTTATATTACACTAACTCTGATCTATCACGATAAGTAAAGATCATTATTGTATTAACGCGTGGTCCCGAGACTGCAAAACTACTTTTTATGACCAGAGAAAGAATCTGTATTACAACTGTTCGTCAACGCCATGAATGAATAGAATTGTTATATTACACTAACTCTGATCTATCACGATAAGTAAAGATCATTATTGTATTAACGCGTGGTCCCGAGACTGCAAAACTACTTTTTATGACCAGAGAAAGAATCTGTATTACAACTGTTCGTCAACGCCATGAATGAATAGAATTGTTAAGGAGGAGGAAATCCTGCTCATTCTCACCAGATTAAGGATTCATTATCTTCTCTTAATTAGATTTGGCTCAATCCTTAGATAGATTATTTTAATCCTTTTTTAAATTGTTTTATTTTTTATATATTTCACATAAGAATCTATATCTAAAATGTTCATAGTTGTGTATATTATCACTGGATGGAGCGAGTGTACGTAAATGTATCACATTCCGTGTAAACTGAAGGTAATTATGAAACTCTCTTGTCAATCTTGTCTTGTCTCTTGACTGGTGACTGTACTACAACATTTATACAAAATTATTAGGTGAACTTTTATCGTGTCTTTTTATGAAGAAGTTTTTATTCAATCCTTATTTGCAAATTTAAAGATTGGTTTGAATGAAAATTATTTACGGTTCAAACCTCTACCATCTGTTATAAGAAATAGATAAACGCTTTAAGATCGGGGCAGAGTTGCTTTTCGCGCGACAGATCTTACAATACCCCTCCCTATCTTGTAACTCAGCTACCAATGATTTCATTATAAAATTGAAACATCATATGAAAATAAATTATAATTAGCTTAAGTTTTCGCCTTAATTTACAAATTATGAAAACACTCTGTGTCCATTGTAACTGTTTCTCCATTTATATCTCAAAAACCGCTAAATTTACATGAAAACTAGCTGTTACCCGCGGCTTCGCACGCAATTTCCTGTTAAAAACAGGACACTATATTCACGTATGATTTTCCTATGACATTTCAAACGCTTCTGAGATAATTGAATAGTCACTAAAAGTATTCCAATCTCCTGATTCATTTTACATTTACGTTTTTTAAAAACAGTTTTTTTTGGACCCTGAAGTCGTAGAGTGAAACAGTTTTTATTTGAACCCTCCAACATTCCATGATAATTTATTAAATTGCTCCGACGATTTGAGTAACAATTGAACTATTTTTGGCTAGTGTGGAGGAATCCTTAAACCGAAGACAATAGCAATTAATAATATAATGCATAGTGATGGCTATATAGTGCATAGTGATATACGGCATTCTGTGCAGTTTAGAATAGGAATTAAGCTTCTCTTAGATATATATGTTGGTGTCCATGTTACTTTTATGCTTACGCTTTGCATTCAAGAGTATAAATAGCAACACTTTTCTAATAGTACTTAAATGGATTAAACATATTATTGCGTTGTAATATTACAATGTTTACATAGAAAAATTTATTACTTTATGACAGGTTTTTTTTATAAATAAAATGTATTTGGTGCAATGCATTTCTTATGGGAATTTTCACAACTTGATCACCAGCCCTGATGTCGTAGAGAAAAGTCATTCCTCCGTTGATACATAATTCAGAAACACTTCCTTTACATAGGTGTCTCGATAAACTATTTTGATAATAAAGAATCAAGTTCCGTCTGTTTAATTAAATTTACTTTCTTATTTAGAGTACCATTGTAGAGTTTTCCTTGTGCTCCGATCAAGAACATATACACCAACGGAAACCAACTTCGATCATAAAGCGTCTTCTTTCGGCTTTTTTAATTTACTTTCGATCAAACTTTTTCAAGTTACTGTTAGTTTGCCTCTTTCTTCCGATCAAGAAAATAAATAACTGGTACTACTTAAACCTTACTGTGGTCAAAAAAAGTCAGGTCCGTCTGATTGGTCTAGTTTATTTATTCGGTCTATAGAATATTTTATATACATATGTTGGTTTTAAAGACCTCATTGGGTAAAAAAGAGTCTACTACCAGCACTTGTAATCTAACCTCCGGTCTAAGTCATTTCAAGTGTTGTAGTGCCCAATGCCGAAAGTGTATTATACAGCTAAACCGTGTCTGCGATCAATATGAGCCCGTTCCGGTCGTTTTAAATTGTCTCCCGGTCCAATCTATTTACGGTTCCACAATTGAATTATGCTGTTGCACTGACCAAGAAAATGATCACATTTGTTGGTTTTAGAATTCAACTTAGATTAAATATCTGGTGCTGAAGTGATTTTGATGTTTTCACTGATCAAGAAATGTGTATTATATGGTTCTGGTATAAGGGGAAGAGTGTGTTATCCATTGACGTTGCATTAACCACAGTAAAAATGCCATACACGATGTCAAGGAAGCTAACCAGATTCGATTACTTTATGTGGAAACATGCACATCTTTGTACAGTAGTGTAGTTTTTATTACAGGGTTTAAATAGTATTGTCATTGCATTAGATGGTTATTGATTATTGGTGCAATCAAAATTTAAAATTAGACAATAACTTCGTCTTTTGCAATATGCATTACACTACTGATCAAGCACTTTGCAATAACTTAACATTTTTTAAACATTGAAATGTAAACAAATATTTCTGTCTCTTTGATGAAGATCAGCTGATGAACAACAGCTGTTAAGTATCAGTTCACATTGTATTACGTGTCGTAGGGCAGTCTGGCGAGAATCCTATGTAAAACAACAAAAAATTATTTTTAAATATAGAGTTAATTAAATAAATAATTGAAATTGGAACGAATTGTAAGTCTAAACATTCTCGCATCCATGCCATTTTCCAATGTGCAATCTAGACATTAGTTATAGAACACTTTATATTTCCCTGCAATGTTTAGTATAAAACAACATTCTACTAAACCTTTATTCATTACCATTGTCAACTTAATTTACTGCTTTAGGAGCCACAGCCTACTATTTGTTTTGACATGTTTAACATCCATTGTGAAATATCAAATTTAAACATGGAAAAAACCTTACTGCTTTAAATTGCACTATTACATACCCAGATTTAGTAATAAACTCTTGGTGTAATTCAACAATTTTGTAAACATAAATACAAAAATGTAATACTATGAAAATAATGACCACCATAGCCGATAACCAAGTCAAGTGATCGGAACGGCGTTGTATTGCTTGATCCACTGCAAATACGAGTAAACATAACTTTAAAAATCGCTACAATACATAAATATCTACTTTTCGATGCAGATGTCGTATTTTTATATGTACATCGGAGAGAAGAGAGTCGAGCAGTACTGGTGGTTGTACGGTATTACAAGTCAAGTGATCGGAACGGCGTTGTATTGCTTGATCCACTGCAAATACGAGTAAACATAACTTTAAAAATCGCTACAATACATAAATATCTACTTTTCGATGCAGATGTCGTATTTTTATATGTACATCGGAGAGAAGAGTCGAGCAGTACTGGTGGTTGTACGGTATTACAAGTCAAGTGATCGGAACGGCGTTTGTATTGCTTGATCCACTGCAAATACGAGTAAACATAACTTTAAAAATCGCTACAATACATAAATATCTACTTTTCGATGCAGATGTCGTATTTTTATATGTACATCGGAGAGAAGAGAGTCGAGCAGTACTGGTGGTTGTACGGTATTACAAGTCAAGTGATCGGAACGGCGTTGTATTGCTTGATCCACTGCAAATACGAGTAAACATAACTTTAAAAATCGCTACAATACATAAATATCTACTTTTCGATGCAGATGTCGTATTTTTATATGTACATCGGAGAGAAGAGAGTCGAGCAGTACTGGTGGTTGTACGGTATTACAAGTCAAGTGATCGGAACGGCGTTGTATTGCTTGATCCACTGCAAATACGAGTAAACATAACTTTAAAAATCGCTACAATACATAAACATCTACTTTTCGATGCAGATGTCGTATTTTTATATGTACATCGGAGAGAAGAGTCGAGCAGTACTGGTGGTTGTACGGTTCAATCCATACAAAATGGCGGGTCATAGTGTTCCCTATAGCCGGTGTTCGACTGTTGTGGCAAAGTTAGAGGAAAACAACGAAGCAACGTGTTTGTAGCTGAAGTCCCCAAAATCACTTACAATTGTATACTTTAAACTTTTTAATATGACATTTATTAATTTAAACTTCGTTGTATGTATATGTAGGGTGGCCACACATTACTTTATCAAACTGCACTATAAAATTTGCCAGGTCAAAGTAGGTAGGAAGATTGAGTTGACTTTAATTAATAGATCAACTCATTAAATACAAAAAATAATAACGAAATTTTCTCATGGGTATCTAAGATGACAAGTAGTAAAATGTGGAATAAACAAACTGATTGTAGTGTAATGTTAATCATATAACTATTTTCGGTAACTTGCGAACACATGTTTGGATTTTTCGGTGTCATAAAATGTGAAACATCAATACTTCACGTTTTATATTGCTAGGGATACGCAAAGTGGTTTGATTTACTAATTTGAAAACTCCAAACTCGTTCTTAAATTTAATGGGTCTATTTTATATATCTTCTATAAACAGCCATCACAAACATCGGTCTTTATCAATGAACTTGTGTTATGTCTGGATATGTTGTAGGTATAAAAACTACTCGAGTATTTTTCTGTTTTCCTCGCTTACGTTTGCTGCACCTTTTAATTAATTAAAAATCATAATTTAAAACACATTACGAATAGTAAACTACTTATATGTATATTTCTAAATAATGAAGCGAAAGAACCAAAACCTATCATCTTTCAGGATTAACAGTTTTTGTTTGAAGAACGTATCTAGAGAAAGAAAGAGTGTATTGCAAACGAACGAATATTTATTTGCAGAAGCCCAGGTAAATAAACTCTTTGTTTGAGGAGAAAAACAAAGTCCAGAAGAGTAAAAATACACGGTGAGTTTTCCCTTTAGGAATATTTACAATTATGAAACTTTTTCAGCCGTCCTCTGACCTTCTTCTTTATTAATTGCACTCCACGTTCATTTCATATTTTAGCTTCAGGAAACATTACATACCAGCCAAGATTAGTCAGCCAAGTATTTCATTTTGTAATGTTTTGTGTACTAGAAAATGTATTATAAACATGTTTCACGAGTAGAGGGAAATTTAATTTTACGTATATAATATAATACTTTGTTATTGTTCACAGATATTACAATGCTTTAAACATAGTTTTTATGAATAAAAATGCTATTTTTAAAATAACATTTATGTACTGTACATATATTGTAAAAGTGAGAGACTTTATGAACAATAAAATAATTCTGACAAGTTATAACATTTACCATTCGTGAGAAAATATTACAACATGGATTTTATGAGACAAAGTTTAGGATAGTGCATTATATATCCTGGCCAAGAATTAAATAATTTTAGGTCCACAATATATTTATGATTTTTTAATAGCTTTAATCGATGTTTGAGAATTTATTACGCAATTCATTTTGTTTCTTGGGCTATACTGATGGGAAAAAGAGAAACAAGGTTTTATTATTTACAACATCGAAATGGTTTTCACAGAGGTTACAGTCAAGATTCCCTTTCGCCGTGAATATCCTGTACATCTTTTTCTTTGGCATACGCCGTAGATAATCCTAAGCGCCCTTTTCTTAAGTACAAACACTCTTGCCAAGGAGGATTCTGAAGGCGCCACTCATAATGTGAGTCCATAGAGGAGAATCTGTTAAATCTGGTAGAAACATACTATCTTCAACATTTACTTGTTTATAAACATTGGATAAATATTGAAGGCTGTAGGACGCCTCGAAAAGCCTAATCCAGTCCCGACAGCTTGAGAATTCCACCATAGCTCAAAATTAATTGAGGGCTCAAAAGGGCTTCTTAGGCCTAAACCTTAGCCTAGTAAAATGAGACATTCTCTACTTTGCTTTTATAGCATTTAAACCTTGTAGTTGTTATTACTAACTTTTTTCAAGACTTCTGTGAATTTAAAGGCCAATTACAAACGTGCTATCGCAGTGTACTTTCACTAAAAAATTATTTTTAATCTTCAATTTCATATTTGAAGCGTTTTCTTAGCTACATAAACTAATCTGTAAAGTGTTACACTTTCGTCCTAATCTACATTAAATTTTCTACTCACAATATTTTAAAAGTACATTTTTACAAACCATTAATAAATAAGGTTCATTAACTGCTTTGAAAGTTTACAATAAAATTAAAAATAGTAATAACTTTCAACGTAAAGAAAAGTGAATGTTCAAATGTCAAATATTTTTATAAGTGTTAATATTAAAAAAAATGTGTATACTCACAAAAGATATGTTTGGCATCAATTTATGTAAATTTAAGGATTATTAAATCAACGCCTGACCTTATATAATACAGCGTTACAAGTGTTCCAATGAGATCTGCTTGGGTAGTTGGAAATTAGTTTACACGTTTTAATGTAAACTACTTAAACTTGTAAGTAACAAGTAACAAGATGTTGATCTTGATTCGGCAACTTGTTATTTCTCAAACTTAGCAGATTCACTTAAGCGATTCCTGTTCAAGTCTTGAAGTTTATTTAGTCAATTCCGTCTGCTTTATAAAATTGTTTCGTTTGGTCTGATATTTTTCTGTAGGTGCGAGAAAGTAAAATTTGTATAACCATCATGTTTATAGTCTATAAAACCGATATAAATACAAACAGTAATGAGTGATTATGAACATAAACTAATTAGTTATTCCAGAACTCGTGCTCTACCTTGTAACATGGTTCCTCATTGGACAAATTAACCACTAATTAATCACTAGCTGTTTCCCGCGGCTTCGCACGCTTTTCGTAAGCTTTGCCCGTGTATTTGCACTTCTAGTTCAAGTCAGTAATATTTCAACGCCGATGTAGAGTATGCCTTGTTGCCACGATCAAGAAAATCTGTGTATGTTTATAGCCGTTGTACACGCTTATACAGTACTATAAAAGTGGTCTAATACTTAAGGTTCAATCTTAAAAACAAATATACGTCACAACTTAGTGCCTTCAAATAGTGTTTGGCTATTTAACATACGTAACTATCTTGTAATTGCGTTTAGAATGTGCAGGCACTTTGAAAACACATTTTTGCAGCGCTGCCCGGTGGCGAGTTACATCAATGGGAATGTCATATAAACCTTCTCCGTAGAAAAAATACATATATACCCTACATACAAATTTTCATAATGATCGGTCAAATAGTTCACGATTCCATAAAGGACAAACATTCATTTATATATATATATATATATATATATATATATATATATATATATATATATATATATATATATATATATGTACAAGGTGTTTGAAAAGTCTGAGTACGGCTTAATATTTTACAAACCATAGCAGATAACATCTATAAACTTTGCAAAGTGTCATATAGCTATGTAAACTATTTTTCCTTGCTATTACCATGACATGCCAACCATGGGGGGACGGCCCACAGAGGAAAACATGGAAATCTTAAATTAAAGAGTTGAATGCCGCAAACCGCATCTCAAAAGGTTTATCCAATCAGAAATGGCGGGTTGTTTTAGGTAAACATTGTGAAGTAAATTATGCGCTGCCATTTCTGACTGAATCGTCGTATTCTGATGCGGTAGGCAGCGTTTCACTCTACTAACCAATGGTTTCACTGGTTAGTATTTAGAACAGTATCTTAGAACAAAGTACTTACTTATTAATAATTTGCAACTAACCTTTTATTTACAATAAAATGTTCAAATTGTTCTCCCATTGCAGTTTGACAGTGAGCCAGCCGGTTGAAGTAGCCATTCATAACATTGCGTAGTATTTCAGGAGGTATTTCTGCTGCTTCATGTAATAGTCGTTTACGTCATAAGGCTTGATTTCATAAACTTTATTTTTTAAATATCCCCAAAATAAGTAATCTAAAGGTTAAAGGTCTGGGGATCTAACATGCCATTCTATTTTTCCTCACCGACCTATCCGCCGTTCTGGAAATGTTTGGTCCAAAAGATCACGTACGTTTACCGCATAATGAGGGGGCGCTCCATCTTGTTGGAACCAAACAGAATCAAAATTTAATCCCAAATTTCGGATAGCTGCAATAATTCTGTCTACCAACAAGTTGCGGTAAGTATCCCCATTTAGATTTCTATCGATAATAAAAGGATCGGTTACATTGGATCCTATCAGGCCCGACCAAACATTCACTTTTTGTGGATGTTGGGTGTGAGCTTCTCTCATCCAGTGAGGGTTTGTATCTGACCAGTACCGACAGTTATGTCGGTTGAGATTTCCATTTAACAAAAAACTTACTTCGTCTGAAAAAACAATGTTGTTAACGAAATTCGGGTCTGTATCTAACTTTTGCATCATTGTATCGCAGTATTCGATACGTCTATCAAAATGGTCCTCGGATAGTTCATGTACAAGATGAACCATGTAAGGGTGGTAATCGTTAGAATTTAAAATTTTCCATACAGAATATGTACTAATGTTATACTCAGTAGCAAGATTCCTGGTAGTCGAATGTGGCTCTTCAATGACTGTTACAAGTACGTCGTTAGCCATGTCCTCATTAGTCGCTGTTTTAGGTCTGCCACTGCGACGAAGATCTTTTACAGTTGCATTTTCTTCGAAACGGCGGACGGTGGTGACAACACCATTTTGTGAAATAGGTGGAATAAATCTGCTACGGTTTAGTAAGAGCGCTTGAGGTCACCATTTCTCCTCATAATGAGTATATTTCTCTTTCTGTACTAACTTGAAATTCAACAATTTTTAAACTAGAAACAACTAATACTGTACGCGCACTCACAAAAAATCTGTAAGAACTGAGAACTGACAATGTGATTTCCCGTAACAGGAATTATTAGATGTAGGACTTTGTTTGTTGTTAATAACAACCTGAATGATAAGGAGGGAAAACCCAGGTCATTTTGTCTAACATTAGAAAGTGACAGCATCCATGAATGGAACCATTTACAATAGTAAACATCCAAGTTCCTCTTCAATAAATTAGTTTAAACATTTAAAAATGTTAAAGTGGATAATATTAATACTTAAGTTCTACCATTGTTCTTTGTTGGCGAAATATTTAACTTACCACTTAATTTTTTAATTAAAATTTTTTGTTATGTTTTATAAATACTAATCAGTGAACCATTGGTTTGTAGAGTGAAACGCCGCCTACTGCATCAGAATACGACGATCCAGTCAGAAATAGCAGGGCCGTACCCAGACTTTTCAAACACCTTGTATATAGATAGATAGATAATGTGATAAAATAAGTAATCTGTTGGTGAGTTTGTGCTTCAAGTAAACTAATGGTAGATAGTAGTTGATATTCACATTCACGGCCATGGACTCTACATGTTTCACGTGCGTTTCCAGATGACCTCCGTTTTCAGGCTAAAAGTTCAATGATACTTAAAATATATTTGTGCCACAATTACCTAATTTTATACCAGTAATTATTGATGAAAAATCGGGATTCAAACCCGATAAAAGTAAGGGCTCTGTTGTGTGATGGTACCGGCAAGTAACAGAGTCGTGTGATCTAGCCCTGAACTGGGAGTTTGAGATCTCAAACTTATATCGGAGAAGATATGAAATAGTTTTCCAAAATTCCAAGAGTAAGATTGCAACTCGTACATTTCAAGTGAAGATTCACAAACCTTATATTGGCCGGTTTTGTATTTTAATAAGAAAACAAACACAAACAACCCCCGACAGGAGTAGGATTCCAGGGATTTTACACCTCATTTATTGTATTATCACGAAAACTAATAGCCTCGCCTTTGTAATGGCGATCTGGCTTAAACAAAATGAAGAAAGTTTGAAGAAAGATTAAGCCTGAAAGTAATTACGAGCCATTTACGGCTTAAAGGATTTCCGAAAGAAACAAAGTAAGTGGACCTCCATTTTTCTTCTCCAGTTGTCAATTCACCCAGAAATTGTAAGCCAATCGATTGCACCACTGCTATTATTGCAAACTGTATGTTTTACTAAACACACTTCTCTGTTTAAATCACACAAGTCTTTACATACAATTATTACATTTTACTTCAAGCAATATCAGAACTTACATCTTCTTTGTGTTATATTTTTTTAATGATATATAATATTTTATTTCCCTGTTTCTTCTTTATTTTAATGGTCAAAAGGGTTGGATTTAAATTCCGTTTTCGTTAGTAATATGGGTGTAAAACCTCGCAGAAACCTTTATAGGTTAACAACACAAAATATAATAGCGTCAAGAATGAATAAGACTACTTACATGAATAAACTAATGAATGAATAGAGTAATACATGAATAAACGCATGTCGTTATACAAATCGATTAAATTGTTAACAACTCAAACGTCTTAAAAATTCTCCGACGCTGCTGCTATGTCACCCGTCAAAAGACATTTATTGGGTATCTTCACAAAAGAACGTGTTATTTAAAGTTTAATGTCCTTCGGCATTGCATTGTAGAGCTAGCCACCGTTAAATATTAAGTGGTTATCAAAATTGTAGTTTTATGTTTGGTAAGAATTATGTTATGTTCTATGAAGTTTGTAGCAAAGATTTGTCTGCAAAGGAATAACGTGTCTGATTTATATGTACGTATTTCACAGCGTAAAGGATGTACAGTATATTGAAGGAAAACTTAAATACTGTACTATATTGTTGGAAAAGAGGCTTGCAGAAAAAATACGAGGTTTCTTAAAAATTTTAAGAATTGCTCTCAATATGAACTTAGTCCGTACACACTCATGACTCCAAATCTCAACTACATAGGTTAAAATTGGGTGTATTGTTCCATAATATGCTGTACAAATTACATCCAACTTTGAGAGTGCAGCCAGATATTTTAAAACAAAGATTCTACTTCTTAGTCTTACAAACATCATCAATGTGCTCGCTGGAGTTCAAATTTGTATCAATAATGACCCCAATAAATCCCGAAGAAAGGCAAATATTGACTTTTCAATGCCAATTAAGAATGTAATATGATTGTGCAAGCTTGAATCCCTTATTTTAAAATCTTTTGAAGTTTTCCATTGTTTACAATCAAGTGATTTTTATTAAACCAAAAACCTGCAGTTGTTACGTATGAAACACGAGATCTTTAACTCGCTTAAAGATCTCGTGTTTCAAACCTGCAGTTGTTGCGTATGAAACACGAGATCTCTGCAGGTTTTGGATATAACGAAAAATAAATATCATCTGCGAAGAGATAAATTTTGCCTTTATTTACAGTTTTAAGAAAGTTGTTGATAAATTGTGAGAAAAGGATTGGACCAAGAACTCATCCCTGAGATACTCGTTATATTCGATAATGATTATGATCACGCCCATCATGAAGAGCCATGTCCAACACCTACCCCTAAAATAGATATGGACCCATAAATAAGAAAATCCTGTTAGGCCAAGACCATATTATGTACCTAAAGGGATTTTGTGGTCTATTATATTGAAGGCTCTGGTTAAGTCAAAGAACACTTCTATAGTCAAAAGACCTAAATCTAGGGAATTAACTATAGAAGACAAAAATGTTTGGATAGCATATTCTGTTGTGAATTTATTTTTAGAAAACCCGAATTGATTAGGTGATATTTTACTCACCTTCATGAAAACCATATTAGTCCAGTAAGAAAAACGTCTTTGAAAATCTTAGAGCGTTGACAATTGTTGAAAATCAATTAGTAATTATTCTAATCGGTCATGCCTATGTTAAAGATGAATGTACTGAATGGCTATGAGATTAAAGACGGATTAGTTATAGATCCACAATCCATAGCCAAGGTCTTGCTATAGCTTAAGTTTGCTTAGAGCACTTCCACCTGTTTTTTATTTGCCAAATAGTTTTTTGTTTATTACAGAAATTGCTGATTTTATTCAACACACCATCAGGTTGCTTGACGATAAGCTTGTTTATAATCACGCCTTTTTTGTATTCGATTCGAAATGGATGGTAGTTATCAAGATATGTTTTACTTCTGAACGAAATATTTGAAGATGTATTATACATTTCAGTATACCAGAACCAAGACTAGATTTAAAACCCGAACAAGTAATTCACCTTCTCACAAACTATAAATTAATGATGTACTATTTATAAACATTTGAAGAGCTGAGCTTCAATTACTTCGCATACGACAAGTTGACCAACGAAACAGTGAGACTGGACCAATGTTATAACCTAAAACGTAAAAAATATTCACGTTCATAAATCAGAGGCCTACGCTTAGGTAACGAAAATCAAGTAAACTCATCCACAAGTAGTCAGCTGATGTCAATAATCCTTACCCAAACTATTAATTCTGTTTTTGGAAATGTTGAAACACTCTTGATACAGAAAACACAACATGTGGGCACTAGTATTAACCCTATTAACAACACTAGTTTCTAAATTGAAATAAACCATTTTCAGTTGTTAGACATAACAAAAAAAATCAATTATTCGTAACAACTTATAAGCCTGGTATATTATTGGTACCTGATACTTATTTCATGGATATCACTTATTTTAAAAGCCCTCTTGTTTTTCATGTTGCTCTTCAAATAACCCTGATAATACTGCTTACAGTGGTTCTGTAATTCTACTACTAAACAGTATTATACATTATCAACTTCCAAGTTACCAGTTTGGTTACCTTCAGGCTGCAAGTATTGTGGTAGATTATTAGACTGGTCTTTATCTATAGCTATATCATACTTTCCGCTAAGACATAACACTGCGAGTCCAAAATTGAATGAGTTCTTCACCTCTTTGTGTCCTCCTTTTATTTATGGGGGAGACTACAATGCTAAACACCAGATATGGGGATAAAAACTCGACGTCATACAAACATTAATGCTTTTAAACTACTTTAAATAATATTCACTTTATGTAAACTACTATCACTCGTAAAGTATTTTAACGTCCTCACAAAAATAAAAGTTTTAAGTATTGGTTTGTGCTTTAAATGTAATTAATTGAATGGGTTCCTTTATAGTCTAAAAAGAATCACCCCCAGACTTTTTGACAACAAGGTCAGCAATTAAGACATGTTTCGAAACATTTATGACCAATTGACAAATTTAAATACGTATTACCTTAACCAAACGCTACAAAATCTGTAATAAGAGTTATGTAGTAGCTGTAATAAACTAAGGGGATTTAAAAAAAGAAACTTGCGAGTAAATATTCGACCAAAAACATAATTATAGAAATATGACAAAATCAATGACAACTACCTGACTTTAAATACCTAACGTAGCACGTGACATCATTAATAAATACAAAAATTTTCCTAATTATATTATGTTACTGTAAACTGACAAATTCAGTTTAAGATCATACATGTTCTTTGAAAATACAGTGATACATTTTAATAGGTTTGCCAGGTACTGTTAATTAATAAATTTGATAATTTTATATACAAAATTCTCGTGTCACAATGTTAGTTACCTTACTTGCATCGAAATGGCTTTTAACCGACTTTTACCAAATTTATATGTATATTCAGTAGGTCTGAGAATTGACTACTATCTATTTTTCATACCTCGAAGTGTTCAGGGTGGTCCACCAATTAAATTTAGATTACAATTTAAAAAGCGCCTGCATATTGGAAACTGTAAAAATACGTGACATTTACGTTTGTTGTATTGCCAAACACTATTTCAAGGCACTAAGTTAAGATTTATATTTGTGTTTAAAATAAAGTATCTATAGTTGAACTTAAAGGTTTGAATTTTGACCAATTTATAATAAAGTACATGTACGTGTACCATTTTAATTTTGTTGTTTTTTCGCAGGACACCTCAGCCAATGAAAAAATTATTAAATTTTCTATCAATTAAATTTTTAAATATAGCAGCAATTACCATCATCAAGTAATTTGATTATTTATTAAAACGTTACTTGAATAATTATTGTGTGTCTGTAAAATTAACTTGATCTTTTATTCAACCATAAACTATTCAAAAGACTACTCTGAAATTTGACATGGAGATTCTTAAGGTCCCTGGGATGAATATATGCATATTCTTATTTCTAAAATCCCTCCGGGCTACGCCCCTCTGGTCTTTTAAAGTAGCAACATAATGCCTCTGAAGTTCTAAAATATTAAGTAAAAGAGCATTTCTAATGTTGTCAACTGTTCTGTGTAAACATTGTTTATTATTTTAAATCTGTTTAGATTTATAGTGAGTTAAAATATTTTTAACGTCGTTTTAGATTTCAGTGATTAGGCAAGCAAGTACTTATCTATTTTACAAAATATCCCAAAACTAAAATAAGATGGTCGGAATTTGACACCGAAGACTCCCTTTGAAGCAGTTGGCAAGGACTATGCAAGATGAAAATTCGCGGGACTGTGCTTTTGAACTAATATACTAATTCCAGCTCTAAATGTTCTAAAATAATAAACAAATTTTTCATTTAAATGGAAACAAACGCGTAGTGTAATTGTTTAACGTGTAATTGTTAGCTGTGCGTTTTAATCAAATATTCAAGTATTAGATCTAAAAGATAATGTTGCTATCTAACAAAGTAAATTAGAATAGCCATAAATATAAACTTTTTTAACGTATTTTCTTGATCTTGGGAAGAAGGGAAATTCAATATTGGCGTCGGAAATAAAATTCGTCGGAAATAATATTTGATTAGTAATAATATATACCAATATCTTCCATTTTTATAATGTTAACATTTCAATATCATTTGCTGAGCCATTAATTTATATAGGCATGTAATAAAAATTGGTCATACAAAATGCTAAAACATTGGTGCAAAAATAAAATTTATTTTCAATTTCATGCATAGTTGTATTTTATACGAAGACCTGTTAGTCGACTTTTAAATTGCTCTTTCTTGTATGGACTGCATCTTGTTTAAAGGTTTGTAATATTTTGGTGTGTAATTCACAATAGAGTGTTTTAAGAAAATACAAAGAAGTCTTCGGTTAAGTGTTCAAAATAAATCGTAAGCAATTTCCAATAAAAATAGTCTAAACTCTTACAGACAACTAGCCACTGTTGTACTTCACAATTTTCTGAAAATGTATAATACTTGATATTACACAACCCGGCATGGTAGAGTATTGTTCACGTACAAAATAAATAATATAAATCACCTTAAACTGCGAGTGACAACACGGCTAGCAAATAACAGTGCGGTGAATCCATCACGCGCCTGCAAATAATAAGCTGCAAACTCAACAGTACATGAGCAACGGCACGTTACTTCTCTCCATCGTGGGTAAGCAAAATTTACATATTTTCCTCAGTCGTTATTTCACCGGTAAAAAAGTAAAAATTGGTGATACAGAATGGTACAAAAATATGGTGTAGTTTATTTTAATTTAAGTTCTTTTTTTCAAAAACGTAGATATGTGAGCCGACTTTTAAATGGTTAATAACTTTTTCAGTGCTTAGTACAAAATTTAATTTTTGTGGTACAAAAAAAGGAAAAATTCTGACAGTGTTTATACATTTTTCGTGATGGTTAGCTCACAGTTGAAATAGGTAAAAACGTTGTCTACGCATGTTGAAGACCTTGTGATTTTGGTAATTGCTTTTTATATTATTTGTAATTAACCCGTATGTTCTTACTGCAGAGAAGAGACTTATCTTCTTTAAAAATTTTAATGTTAAACTCGCCACAAAAAAATATTTTTCTCCTTTTACTCGATTTATTTTTATGGCACTCTTGGATTAGAGATTACGAAATCAAAATCTCCCCTCTTTGGCAGTCAGTAAGTAAAGATAAGAATAAAAAACTTTATTTTTAGAGCAATTTCAGCTTTGGAATGCTCCTACTTTAAACTTCCTTTTATGCATTAATAATTACTTCGTTGTTTAATACCTACGTTGTAGCAAATATTTACTCACTAATATGCACCAGCCACATCTTACTTTTATTCCCTAAATATCCTAATACAAACAGACCAATGTAAATAATTGTGTTTGTTAACCAGTACTTTGTTAAAAATTGTGGTTTCTTACAGTCGTGGATAATCCGTCTCACAATGTTTGTATTCCACATTGAGATTGTAGCAGTTATGCGCTGTTTTAGATTAATGCTTTTACTGTAAGTAAGTCAGTAACATATTTTAAATATAAACACTGAGTCTAAAATGAGTTCTTTGAGACAACCAATTTTATTGATTGTCCAATCCTGAAAAAAAAGAGATTTGCCCTCTTCAGTTACTTTTATCCACTTGGATCTACTGTTAATATAGGACTAGAATATACTCAGAGGAGTTGGCACTACAGAAATAGTAAGGCTCTATTTTTTTAAAGAATGTTCATTATACCAAAATCTTTGACAGATCGAACAAAATTGAGGCTGCAGTTTTCTTTTTACAACTGTTCTATATTACACCGGTAAAGTAAGTAATTACATATAATGTCAATACATTTCTCTGTGAAATCCAATTGTTATAGATTATTTTATTTTAATTTATAAAAGGTGACAGCCTCTTTATAGGAACAATTGAAGACGATTAGAATATACTGGTGTTCGTTAACCAGCATTTCAATTATGAATTGTTGTATTATTTTGTATGTTTCCAATAACCATGATATCATATTATAGAACGAATGAATAATGAATAATGAATAATGATTTAATGAATTAAGTTATTGTTGAACTCTGAAAAAGTTTAGAAATGGTGAAAACTATCACACGTCTCTAAAATTGTCACTTTTCCTTAAAAAATGTTTTTCTGATTCATTTTAAACACTATTTAATCAATCAGGAAGTGACTAGAATGATGCACGTCCCACATGGCGTAATGGTACTTCACAACATCCGTTACTCTCCTTGTACAAGCAATGCATCGCTATTAGTCTGCAGAAACATATTTTCAACAATTGACTAAAAATAATCTATGTAAGAAAGAAAGTAAAATTTTAAAAATGGGCCAATCTTTTAGAAAACCATGAGGTACCGGTATATGTTTATGCTGTGAGCAGTAATTCCAGAAATATGGCTTTTCTCACAATCACAGATAATCCTTTACACAATATTTTTTCACCTCAACAATTTACCCTTAAAAATTGTTAGTGACTTCGGTGAGGCACCACTTTCAGTTCGGTGTGCTTGTGGTGTTTTGTCTCCGATCTTGCTTATGCCATTAGCTCTCGTGAGATTCTGGATGTGAGATTTCTTATCTACGTAAACCAATCGCTACACCTAAAACAGAACAAAATTCAACAAATACATACGATTCAGATGGCCACAACCTTGTCCTCCGATCTTGCTTATGCCCATTAGCTCTCATGAGATTCTGGATGTGAGATTTCTTATCTACGTAAACCAATCGCTACACCTAAAACAGACAAAAATTCAACAACTACATACGATTCAGATGGCACAACCTTGTCTCTGATCAAAACTGATACGGTACGAAACTGGTAAAAAGAACTTGATATTTCGTGGTACAATGTTAACCACAACCACTACTACCTATCTATGTTCCACGGTCACGGTACATATTTTTTCGTGTAGCATTTTATTACCCTAGATTGTGTAGGAACTAACTGTCAATTCCTGTCTGAGTTTGGCGTATAAAAAATAGGAGTTCACTAAACTGTGGTTCACGTATCATCCTCAACACCTATAAGAATTAAGTATAAAATACGGAGAATTGTATTCTAAGCTATTTCTAGAAATGTGTGTTTGGCGGGGGACTTCCCCATCGATAACAAGAAACAAAACTGTTAGTTCTTGAGAAATGCCAAACTCTTTGGGGACAATACAAGTGCGGCTTGTCAGCTTCCTAAGCCCCTCACGGTTCAACAGGTTATAACAATATCGTTTAGTAGATGCAAGCGATTTCTAAACTTCCTGGAAGGTCTGGGCTCATGTGAGACTGGTGAGAGAACTCATACCTACAGTGCTAGAAGTTGTGCAGCGGCCTTCCTCCATACCGGGAAAGGGCTGAAAATGATAACATTGTAGTAATAGTAAGTCTACTCAGCGGAGCTGATTTTTCTTCTCTCTGTCATGGTCTCTGCGCAGTATTTGTCTGTAAATTCTCTCTCTAACAAAATTTCTTTCATCGTTAAATAATCAAAAAGTATTTAAATTTTATATTGAACATTTGTATTTGTCAACTGATAACTTAGAAATCTTATTGGTTAACAGTACAAAATACTGCATAACAGCGTTAGGAATTAATAGGATCACTTATTCTAAATAAATAAGCACATGATGGCATACAAATCAATAAAAGAATTTACAGTACACGTTTTAATAACCTATCAATATGGCGAACATAATAGAAATCTTACGACAATATGGTAACGCCTCAAAATAAGTTTTTTTTTACTTTCTTCTCAAAGGAAGTTATGTCATTTTAATGCCTATTTCCCTCTGGCCGTGTTTTTAGAGCTTGACACTGTTAAATGATAAGTGGTTCTAAAATTTAAGTTTTATGTTTGACAATGATTAATGAAGTTTCTTCTACGACGGTTGTAGCAATGATTTGTCTGTAGAGAAAAGAATTTAGACAGATTTTTGTATGTACGTAATTTTGACCGCGTTAAGGATGTACTCGTATATTGATAGAAAGGTTAATATACTGTGTTGTTGAAAAAGAGGCTTGCAGAAAGAAAGACATGGTTTCCTTAAACAAATTAACGAATAGCTCTCTTTTTAGAGCCTAAATATGAACTTAGTCCGTACACATTCGTGACCCCAAATCTTAACTGCATCATTACATCCAACTTTGAGGAACGCAGGACAGGACGTTTTAATTGACATATATAAAATATTATATTTTAATGAAAATATGGCTGAGCGTTACTGAAGCCTATCAGTTAGGAAGCTGACACGATTTCATTTTTTCTGGCAAGGGAATATAAAACTGTCATTTCTGTGTGATTGTCTGCCTGTAGTCTTATAGACTTAAGAATTTCGATGCAATCCTCAGTGAAGCATGTTAAGTGTAATGTGGCGTGGTGTACCCCTGCCTTGTATTCGCAATACAAAGCAGTAACAATGCAATAATTATATATCCAATATAAATATTCATATTTTAACTACAGTTATTTATATTATAATTAAGAAAAAAAATTAATACTGAATTTTGCTCTAATTTTAGGATTTAATTTCATTGTAAAAGTCCTGTAGGGAAAGTATTTGATGTATTGCTCAAAAGTTTTGTTACTTAAATCACTGATACGTGGTATATTGAGCCTTCAATAATAATAGATGCTCTGAGCCGCATAAATCGACCCTGGCGCGCCGCGCCGCTCTGGTCAGGTCGCTAGAGGCTGGGCTTCTCTTGGCGTATTGTAACAATAACAATAGAAACTGAACCGTCGTCGGCGTGGTTTACTATCTCGGGTGGGATGACAATAAATCTACCTGAACTAACATTCTAACAATCGGTGCCAAATAAAGACACCGCCGAGAAGAGAAAGAGTGCGGCGACGGTGTTACGATCCCTCCAGTGAATACATAAAGAGGCATGTGGTAGCGACAGTGGCAGTACCTAGTGCAGTAATTAGATGAAGGCAACAACATTAATTTTTAGAGAGTAACCCGTACTTTGTAGAGGCGAATTTTTTTATATACACGCTCTCCAAATAAACTGCAATTTAAAAGCCATGAGGAATGGGATATTATTTTCAAACTGTTTTGGATAGAATAGATGCAATTTGATTCTCATGAAACTGTGTTAACATTCAGATTTAAATACGCAAGTAAAATGTAACATTACTGAGCAATTAGGTGCGCAAATTTGAAAAAACTTTATTAACTCCACGTGACAGTTAGATGAAGAATGGATCCAAAAAAAGCATGAAACCTGTTAAAGATTTAGAAAAAAAATGAAAAACCTTAAACCTACTAAACAGGAAACTTAAGGATAAGAATAAGAGGCGTGGGATGCAGAAAAACACCCACTTCTTATACAATAGAAGTTTTATTTTTTATTTTATTATTTCAACGGCATAACCATTTCAACAAATAAGTTTCAATTTTATCTAGATGCATAACAATTTACCCCAAAGAAACTTATTAGTAGACAAAAACAAAAACAATAGAATATGCAACCAGTAAACAAAACAATAGATACATAATGAAACAAATAGATATGAATTGTAAGATGCATAACAAGAAAGTATAAATAGATAACAAATAATGTGTAACAATAAATAGATAAATATTATAACAATAACAAAGAAAGATGCTTAACAAGAACGATGCAAAACAAGAAATGAACTATGACGTAGGTAACAATTTTGACAAACAATAATAAAATAAAAGACTGAGACAACAACACAGGCAGGGTAGGTGTAGAGACAAGCCATTAATAATAAACAGCTATAGTGATGCAAGCCGGCTTTTGATTGCAGATTTGGATGCGATAAAGATGTCGAGGGTGGATGGAATGTTGATCCCTAGCCGCTGAATCCTCAGCATTGGGCCATTTGCTGCATCAGAGGAGGAAGCTGCGACATTGGTGAAAGAATTCATGGCTCTGGTTCCAAACGATGCCTTGAAGTTGATTTTTTATAGAAGGTCAGGGCACTCGCCAACTCAGCGTTGATCAAACGGTAGAGAAACATCACACCCTGAATGAGTGATGGTATGTTCAGGAAAGTAGCAATATCTTGTATGGGGACCTCTGTGTATCTATAACCAAGACGAACCCCAACAAGTCGCAAGAAACGTCTCTGTATCTTCTCAATATCATCCACAAGGTAGTGCTGGTGCGGTGACCAAACGACGCTGCAGTACTCGAGATGGGGTCTGACATGTGCATAGTACAAAATCTTCAATGAGTGAATGTCGTTTAAAGGGCTTGGTGAGTCTCAGTATCAAGCCCAAGTTGCGAGCAGCCTTATTGCATATATTCCTGATGTGAAGTTCCCAAGATAGATTAGATGATAAAGTCACACCAAGATTCTTGACAGATAAGCTTCTATGAAGTGCATGACCTCTGATTGAGTAGGTGTGTAAGACTGGAGACTTATTGCGGTTGAAAGTGATGCAGCTGGACTTGTCAAGGTTGAGAGTCATTGAGTTAGCTTGAGACCATACATCTACTTGTGTGAGATCGTTCTGAAGGATTACAGCATCTTCAAGTTCTGAAAAAACAAGTTTAAAAATAAAAATACGATACAATTATTTCATTGTGAATAGATCGTAATAACACTTGTTTAATGAAAACCGCATTGGATGTCAATTATGATTAATTGTATTAACATTAGTTTTCCTCAGTTGACACTTTTATGTTAAGTGTGAAATTCCTTCAGCCAACCAAAAGCGAAGTATCTTAACTAGCGCTCTTATGGGTGCAGTACCCGCTTAGCGCACATAACTGAAGTAGAAGAAATAAATAATGGCCCATTAATGATCGGGCCTGATACGTGCACTCTAATCTATCCGTATTACAGAATTACGGAATCCAATAATTCATAAGTGCTTTTCAACATATTGTGTGATTTCTTGCGAGAGGCTTGAGTAAGCTCAAAATTACTATTTTTTTGTCCATTTACGGATTACAATTAAAGTGGAAAGATGTTAACGAATGTTTCTTACTAGGTGAAATATTAAAAATGGGAAACAAAACGAGTAGTTTGGTAAATAAATAAAGAAATATATAGTAGTGCTAATTGTAATGTGTATCGTTAATATCTGTATTATTCGTAGCATTAGAGAGTTCAGTATGGAACTAAATTATATTTCCATAATAATGTATTACCATACAATATTTCTGTAATTTATAAGTGTAATATTTCTATACATAAATATTAAGTGGTTTATAAATTTGTTAAACACCAAAACCTATATCGTCATATATGGTCTTAAAACTGAATATTGTCAGTTACATTACTATAATATAATTACGGAAAGGAAACTTTTGTATTTATTTATTAATGATGATGTCCCGTGCTATGTTAGGTATTTAAGTCAGGTAACTTGTTATTTGATTTTTGTCATATTTCTATTAAAATGATGTTTTTGGTTGAATATTTACTACACTAAGTATTCTTTTTTTACATCCCCTTAGTTTATATATAGCTATTAGCATAACTCTTATTACAGATTTTTGTAGCGTAATTATTAATTTATTTACTAACAATTAAGGATCCACATTATAATATGTTGCTTTTGCCCTATTAATTTGAAATATTAATTCCACAATAGCACAAAAAATATATTATATAAACTGATCGTTTTAAAGCCCTGTATATGCTCAAAATATGGATGACAATTACTTACATTGTTATTAGTTGTGTCAGAATCCTCACATTTTTGTCTATAAAGTAGTCTTTGGAAGTTATTAAAGAAAGTTCAATACTAATATTAATTAATCTCGATATTAATTAATTTCTATGTTTTGCAGATATATTCGGATATGAAACGGACATCATTAATTATCTTAAATAGATAAGAAATCAGGAAACCGTTCCAAGACTAAGGTCGCTATCAGACAGATGCATGTTCAGAACGGTTTGTCGGCACTGCTTGGCTCTGGACCAGTCGACGAATTTTCCGGGGGGATTGTATCAGGTACTGCTCGCGTGCCTCTGCTCGGCCTCTGCCCCCACTATTTCTCTCCGCCGCGCCCGGATTGCCATTTTTTAGGCCGCTGCATTCTGCTCGTGAGAAGCTCGTGATGTTATAGAGAGAGAGAGAGAGATAATAATAATAATAATAATAATTAATAAATACTTTATTGTCCATGGGACATATATACATGGTATTGACAATGTCTGAATTGTTTGAACGTTTAACATGTGATCTTAGTCATACATAGAGCAGTAAAAAAACAAAACTTAGCGGTATAAAACTAGTACCAATGCATGTATTTGTTGCGTGTGTAATGTAATAAAATGTAACAATTTAAAAACAAACGTAAAAATTGATAATAATAAAAACTAATTAATAAATAAGTATTCTAATATAAGATAGATACAAAACATCGCCAAAAATTCAACAAAGTTAACAAAAAAAAATAAAGACTATTAGTAAGAACAGTTAAACAAGAACAAAAATAAACTATTTAAAGAGTCAACAAAGCAAAAAGGATTGATCAACGGCACACAATATATTACAGAGTTAATGCCAGGGTGTTCTAAGAATTCCTCAATGTATAAAAAAAGGGATATGGGGCTCAACAGCCAGTGCTAACAGCCAGTCATTGAGTTTTTTAAGAAAAACCCTTTAACAACTATACAATTTAACAAAATAAAACTGAACTTATTATAGACTTTTGTTGCACATGAGAACAGAATGGCTATTTAAACATTTTACTTAAATCGGCACTTGTTTGGAAAACTAATATTATCCTTTATTACGTGTATTCGTATGGATGGTAGGTCTCGCATTATAGCTATCGCGCGCTCGCTCACATTTACTGGTAATTCCCCTTTTCCCCGCCCGCGCCGCAGGAGTAAGCAGCATAGTTCAAAAATGTAAAGATTGACGACAGTGTTAATTAATTTTTTAAACTACATGAATAATAGGCTTGCAATGGATCTAATGGGGGCTGAGCCATTAATTATTCTAATAACCCTCTTCTGTCAATTTCAAAATCTCAAACAATCCTTCGGAGAGAGTTACCCCATACAAAGCAAAACAGTATTTCAATTATTGACTGAAAGAAAAGCAAAAATGCCATCCTAATATGAATCTGTTCGTTACACAATGTTTGAAGACCCGTCTCAATAGAAAAATATATACTCTAGACAATCTAGTTTTGAATGTGGTCTATTTGTTGTTCCCCCCTGTGTTCCAGCTGGTGATCAATAAAAATACCAAGAAGACTTAACATTATTATCAGGTGTCCAACTCTACAAGTTCCGATGTTTGTATGGCCTTAAGCCTAAATATTACATTTTCAGTTTTACTTTTATTTAAGAGATAACCATTGGCTCGAAACCACACAACCTGCCTCTTCTAAAGAGCTCACCTCACCAAATACATTCAGCTCTACAAAATCCTTTGAAACATTCAAAGGAAAGTTGTAGTCATCAGCAAGACATTAAGGAAAAGTTCTCCCCCCACTAATAGAACATTTTACACAGGCAAATCATTAATACATATTAAAATATAACAAAGGCCCCCCAAAACCGAGCCGCTGCGGCACTCCTTATTTTTAGGAATCAACTTCTTGAGACCATTCTCCATCGATAAAAACCACCTTGCCTTCTTATTATTCTTGATAGGACTTGAAAAGCCTCAATGAGCTACCCCGAAAACCATAAAAAATTAAAAGTTTTTCCTAATAGGCCCGAGGTGATCACAACAGTCCGAAAGCTTTGAATCAGGTCACAAAAACGTTACCTGAGCACAAAGGCCCATGCTCTCCAAAGGCCTGCAAAATTTCAAAAACCAACCTACTAGCATAATGGCATCAAGCGTGGCTTTACCCCTCCTTTAAAAACCAAAAACGGAAAATTTGGTCAAAATGTTTTTTCTCTTTCCCAAAAAAAGTAACAACTTTTGTTCATAAAATTATAATTTCAAATCAATCAATTTGGAGCTACAACAGGTAACAATTGAGAGACTGGGCGATAACTTTTCAGGTTTATCTCTCGACCCTTTCTGTAGATAGGACAAACTCTGGAGTTTTAAGCTCTTCAGGAAAATTTTCCTTCTTTAAGTAAACAGACAGTTGACACATCGCGTTAGTAAATAGGTTCGGACAATAAGAGGTAGTAATTTGCTTCAAAATGAGAGTATTAGACATGTAATAATAATCATTGCTGTAAGAATCACTCAAATGTTTTGGCGCCCTTTTAAATAACATCATCCATCGTTGACAACGAATTTCCACTCAAATAAGCCTAATATTAATTAAACTAACTGGGCAAAACAACATTTTTAAGGAGAGCTTTAGTTATAGTATACAGCAGGTTTTTTCGATGGCTTATTTTTGCTTTCAAACAACTGCTTCTATTACAATAGATTGTTTAAACAATTTGCGTGAGAGCGCGCTCAACGTCATGGGCTCTTGGGCCCTTTTGCCATGTTACAGTTTTTCCTTTATTAAGGACCAAAGCTGCTCTTACCACTTGTTCTTGCTAGAATCTATTAGCTGACTGTTATATAAGCTTAATTTGGCAGCAGAAATGTTATTGGTGTACTCTCTCTTTAGCACTTTCAAGCTGATTTTTTTAACTGTATTACTACCAGTATATTTTCCTTGTACAAAAAATCAAGAGTACACAACAACCTATACCTTTAAAAGTTTGCCAAGTCAGATGTATACCAACTATTTATCTCCCCTTTCCACACCATATTATTCCATTCAAATTTAGGTCGTTATTAAAAATCAAAAAATAATCTTCAAAATATTAATCAAAATAAGTAAAAAAAACATGTGAAACATTGCTGTGCCTCCATTAACAAGAAAATCCAACTGTGTGCAGAAAAAAGGGAACCGACAGTTTTAACAAGAGTTAAGTCTATCAGTCAGTAAACAAAGACATACTTTTTCTAGAGCAGTGAACAAAATTTGTAAGAGGAATTAGCCTTAAGTATACTATGTATGTTTAGATGAAGATCCCTTTGCCGCATCGATCTATTTATGTCCTTCAAATTAATAAGCATGCCCATCCATGGTCAAGTAAACGGAAAATTTTTGACACCAACATTTACAAGTTTACATGGTCTAAACCTACAATTTACAAAAACCATTATCAAGACAGTTGTTACCTCTAGTAGGTGCAGAGTTCAAAACAGTAGCAAGTTTAAATTGTCGAAGTAGATTTAAGAAAACTAAACTGCTGGTGGGTTCTTTGTAGTATGTATACATCGAAAGATGCAGCATTGAAGTCGCACGCACACTCACACGCCGCGTATGACTGTGTAGTCCATCCCATTTTGTCAGGTGTATAAAAGATGATCTTCCAATGTACTGCAGAAAATGTTTAGGGTTCCCAGACCCAGGCGAGCGGTAGATGCAGATGATGATGAGTAAGCTTGAAATTGTCCACAATATGCTAGCCGCTTGCTTCAAAGTCAGCAACTCGGAACAGAATGATATCCTAAATCTAATTCCTCTGGTTTCCAAGTTTATTTTTCACAAAGAATTGGGGGGGGGGCCGCCCCGCCACCTCTGATATTGATCAGTTCTGCATGTAATAATTTGCCGCACAATAATAATTCCTCTGGGTGAGAATTCAAAAGTTTCATCTTGACACAACCAAGTTCTGTGATACTTATTAAATGCGATCGGGGAAATAAGTTCTAAGTTAAGAATTCACTATATAGTCCTCACAGAACGACAGTTTTATTGTGTTAAAGGCCCTGTATATTTAGGTACAAAAAACCAAGCAAACAGTTATCATTATTTGGACTTTCACGAGGCTAGGAGTCATCTTAACCTTCTACTGCGGATTGGCCTAAAAAAATTGCCTATGAATTAATTGGCTACGCAGTGCACACATACTCCATATAAACTGAGTATACCTTCTTCCCAGAACTCGGGATCCATGACTTGATCAAACTGTGAGTCCTTTACATCCAATTTTAAAAGGACTTGTACTGTATCATATTTTGTCTCTCAACTCTAAACAAACTGAAAGTCTCTTCGATTTTAAGAGGTCTTAGTCAAGTATGGTTTCAATATTTTCCTTGGCAACTCTTGTATGCCAAACGAGAGACATAAAAACCCCAAGATCTCACGCGCTACGCTTAGCAATTTTTAGTTTTTACTACCTACCCCCCCTGTTCTTCTTTATCCCAACAATAGAGTCTAGCTGTAGCTTTTTCTTGATCGCAAGTAGTATCACCACTGATTATCTCTTTTCTTGAGCATACTTCATAGCAGATTTTCTCGCCCTTCGTGAGATATAAACCTCAAAAATCTCTTGTCACTTTCATTATTTTTTGGAGACTGTATCATTTCCACTCCATCTTAGCGCCAAGAGCACTGTTTTTAAACTACTCTGGAACTAGGTTCTGGTTGTTTGAAGCGGAGTAGCGGTTAGTATTGACCAGTCATACAGGTTTCGTCTGCTGGCTCCTGTCCTGTGTGGCACAGAGTAGTTTTCTAGATGCAATAAGAGCTTTCAAATATTATTTAGTTACGATTGTGATTAGTAGATCGACCTTAGCACATGTTCGAGTGTCTATTACTTGAGAATATACCGTTTATTGCGCATAATCTCATTCAAAGTTACATGGTTTTGTTTTAATTTCACGAGTTCGCTGTTAAGTTTTTGATATTTGGAGGAAAGCATATTGATTCTCTATCACACAGTAAAAACAGCAATTGTTCTTTGCTTTGATTTTCAAGTTCTGTTAGGACTGACTTACATTAATTATGACTCGGCCAATCACAACCGTCGTCAAACTTTCGATGACTTGCGGAAAAGCATATTCATTTTACCTGTTACATGCCTCGCAATAACCATTTAACCTTATCGGCTATTTCATTGATCACAGCATATATTTCATATGTCAATGTAACACTACAATCATGGGTTGGTAAACCAAAATAAAAATTTGACAAAAACCATCACCACCCCATAGCCATTTCATTTGGGAAACTGGAACATTGGCAACTTTCCACAAAAAAAGATTATCTTCTTCATTTTTCTATAGTATTTGCCATACATGATTTTGGCCTCAGATTATTACGGACTAAACGCGTATTCATAGTTCAAATATGGTCTGGCTGCCCTGTAATAAAAGTATGAAGAAGGAAACAAAAATTCTTCAGTATAGGTAATAAACCTACAGTGATATTATGAAGAAAAAGTATTTCCAAACAAATTAACTTATTGACGTACAGATAAAAATAAATCCAATACACATAAATGTGTTTTATTCAATAAAAAAGTAATTTTCATTTCATAAGCAAAAATATATATTGCCAATGGCGAAGAATTGAGTTACGTTAGGTGTGGACGATTCTTTGTTGTTTGAAAAAAGTGAGGTTAAGAACCAGATCTTTTGTCAGTTTAACAAATTAAAAATGGAGTTGTGATTAGTAATTACTACTGGCATTTTTAGACATTTCTTTCAATAATATTGTTATTTTTAAAAGTTTGTAATAAAACCATACTATGGGCTGTTCCACCAGAAATTTGGCCCTGATTCAGGAGGAAGACTAAAAGTAAGTAATATAATCCAGACTAAATTTGTTTATTTGTTTTTTATTTCTGGAAAACATTTTTACGAAGTGGTGAAAGCTAATAAATCTACTCGCCGCGCTCGCGTCAGCAACTATTACTCCTTTGCGCTAGTTTTTCCCAATAGGAGTTGCCTCGCGCGCTCGCGCTATAACAGCGCCTAGAAATTGAATTAAGTAAACCTATAAGTATAACATATATTGAGGTAGGCTAATTTTCCTCTATTTCAATATCTATCATTCCTTCTCCTTCTAAGTATTTTTCTGGGCTGAATCAGTTTCAGTGATTAGCCATTTCACAATATTCTTTTTTATTTTTAGGGAAAATGCGTTTAATATAATTAAGTTTAGGAAAGCCTGAAAATAACATAATATCTTAAATGGAAACTAAACTTGAGTTGAACAGGCTGGACAGGCTTGTTGCCTTTTGGGGTCATCAAGCACAGGGAAGAACCCTTACCTCAACCTTCACATAGGCCACCATAAGCCAAGGGGGGGGGCTGGCAGTATAGTTATGCGGCTAACCACACCATAAATCGAAATCATCAATATTCATGATCGCGCTAAAACATCTAAAGTAACTAAATAAAATAAATAAATCAAATTAAGCTTAAAGAAATAAAAAGTAAAATAATCTATACTAAACTAAGATAATAAAAAAATAATATAATGAATCCAAAACAAAAAATAAATTAAAAAAATAAAAGTATAGGAAAAAATAAAAATCCAAGAAAATCTAAAGTATAATAAAGTACCAAAATACAAGTATACAAATATAAAATACTAAAAAAATAAAATGAATATTATAACAACAAATTAAAACTCTACATCATCTGCACAACCCCTACACCGCCACCCCCCTCCTCACCCCCGCCCCCAACAACCACTCCCTCCCCACACCCAACTCACCCCACACCCCCGCCAACCACACCCTCACAGACCCCACGCCCCGCAACACACACTACCACACACCCCACTTACCACTCCCCTACACCCCTCCCCACCAACCACCCCCAACACCCACCCCACAATCCCCCTAACCCCACACCCCACACCCCAACCCACCACCACCCCCCCCACCCACTCCCCCTCACTAGCCCACCCGCACCCGCCCGCCACAGCACCACCCCCACCCCCACCCTCCGACCCCCACCCTACCCTCCCGCCCCACGCCCCCCCCCACACCTCTCTCCCCTACCCCCCCCACCCACCCTCAACCACCTACAACACTTCGCCCCCCCTCCCACCCACTCACCCCCCCACACCAATACTCCCCCCCCCCCTAACCCCCCCCCCCCCAACCCCACCCCAACTCACCCCCACCCTCACCCCCTACCCCTCCCCCAACCCGCCCCCCTCTACCCCCCTACCCTCGCCCTTAGCCAAAACACACCACATACCACCCCCCCCCCAAGCAGCCACACCCACCCCCCCCGCCCCCCTCTCGCATCCACCTATAACTCCCACCATCCACAATAAACACAAACTCCCCACCTCCAACCCCTACCCATGCCTCCGCCCCCCCCCCACCCCGCCACCCCAACCCCCGAGCCACCCCCACACCTAACCCCCAAATGCACCGCACTCCACGCACCCCCCACCCACCCCCACATCACCCCCATACCCCCCGGCCCCACCCCCCCACCCCCCACCCATCACCCGCACCCCACTCCCCGACCCCCATCCCCCCCCACTCCCCCCACCCCCCCCCACCCACCCACCCCCAACTCACCCACAACCCCCCACCCTGCCTCGAACCCCCCAAAACCACCCCCGAACCCGCGTACCCTACCCCCCCCCACCTCCCCACGCCCCCACCCACACCACCCTCCACCCCCCACCCACACCCCCCCCCCCCCAACCCCAACAATTCGCCGCCCCCCCTAACACACCCCACACCCGCCCCCCCACCACGCGCTACCCCCACCCCCACTAATCCCTCCCCCCCCCCCCCCAGCTCCCACCCCCCCCACCCCGACACCCACACACCCTAAGACCCACCTCCTACCGCACCCCACCACTAACAACACACCTCCACTCCCACTCCCATCCCCCCTACATACAACTACATAACGATAAAAACATAAGAAGAACAAAAAACAAAACCCATAATTGTGGCAGGTGTATATAATAAGCTGAATTGCAAAGATTTTTAAATGAAACAATAGCCCTCAGACAGGTTTTAATTATTACGATGGGAAAGAGACCAAGAGTCTCCTTATTTTAAAACCCGGACGACTGTTTGTAGCCTGGTTGTGGTGTGTGCATGCGCTGCAAATTTTTTACTCTTCAATTAAAAAATCCGCAAAAATCCGTGATAAACAGTAAATAAGTACATACATTTTTTCAGTTTGATTTCAGTATTATATAAACAAAATCTACATTCTGAACTAATAAATTTCTGCATGCTTTTACTAAAATTTTTCGACAAAACATAAAAAAAAACGGTTTGCCTCTAGTCAAGATATAGGTTTTATGAAAAAGTTCAGTACCACATTAATGAAGAAATATCAATTCTGGATAACTGCAGGTCACGCAAAGTACAACTAAAACTGCCGCTATCCTTTTGTTTTTTTTTTTTGTCTATGGAAAATATCTTTTCTTCAAACCCTCGAAAACCTTAAAAAAACTTCCATTTTATATCCATACACACCAGCCTGGGAAACACCCACATCACTCTGAACCGGGAGGGTCCGAAACTTTTTCAAAAATTAAAAAACCCCCATAATGGTCAACTCTTTTCTAAGACTAAACAACATTAATCCATTTTCATTTCAAAAAATCACAACATTAAAATTGTCTCCAGTGAAACTTAGCTGACTCTTGAACAGCATAAATCCCTGATTGTTGCTATAGATACATTAGGGACTAATTAATTTAGGGACTAGGCCTATCTGGGTCCACTTACCTACAAAGTCTAGTTTTTGGAATATCAAATCACACACAATTATAAAGCTTTTGATCAAATTTGGTACTTAATATAAGACATAGGCCTATCTCTGGCCACTTCATACAATAAAGTTAAGTCTAGACTTTCTCGTGTTAACTTACTACTAATTGGACAAAAAAGCTACCCAACGCATAGGGATAGTTTTTAAGGTATATTTAAAGTTACTTAAGCTCATCAAGAAAATCGATTGTTGAAAACCTGTTGTAAATGTAGAGAGGCCCATTGATGAAAACAAAAACCCGACTCAATAGCCTGTGACATATGCTGTAAGTGGTTCCATGCAGACAAAGCATGTAGCAAACTAAAAAAAAAACACTTTTTAGTTAACATTTAGGAAAAATGACTTACTGGTGTCTGTCCCTATTTGCATAGAATACTACCACAATTATAATTTATAAAAGCTTTAAAAATCTTGATGTAATAGGCCACCCCCCTTCTTTTAAGGGATCAATGAAAAGAAAAATCAATTGATCTAAAAAAAAAACTCAAAACGAAACCTTTGGATGATTGGAAAAAGAAAAACCCTTATTAGGAGGATCTTTGTCCTTAAGGAGTAGTAGAGTTAACGAGACTGAGGCAAGTAGAGAGATGGTACAGGCTCTCGCGGAACTGAATGGAGGGAGTAGTAATGGCGGTTTGACGAAGTGGAGGGAGGTTAAGGGGGCATAGGGGTGTGGCTGCTGCGATGTGTTGGGGGGGCTCGACCGGCCGGAATGTGTGGATAGGTTGGTTTCGACAGTCATGGGAGGGGCATGTGGTGACTCGGCCTGAGGAGGGTCAAAATTGGGGATTATAATTTCAAAATTTTTGGGAAGATGTGCAAACCTGTTAACTTCTTTCATGTCCATGATAGATTCCCGAGCGGGTGACGGTAACTCAAAACAGGCAGGGGGACTCTGATTTTGGTACTCATGGGTATTAGAGGGGCGGTCAAATTGCCATATTATCAAACCAATAACATACTTGGAACTGGGCTCCGGGGTTGGACAATCCTTGCGGAAGGGCTCAATGGGAAAGGTGCTGTGGGTCGAAACACCCTACAGATTACGACAGCCTGGGACAAAAATGAGAGTAATAAAAAAACAAAAAGAAAATCATTACAACATAAATGTAAAATATAACTAAATAACGGGCCGCGTTCCTAAACATAAATTCAATGTTTAGATAGGACTTGCTTTACTTAGACACAGGCTACACCCCCCTTTTTAATTTTTTTTTTTAAAAAAAAAAAAAAACCGGGCCAAGGATGTTCCTAGAACCGACACTAATAATCAACTATCTCTCTACTAGTCAGTCCCAAAAAAAGCACTGGATGAAAAAAACACGCCAAAAATAGACATGGACCCTCGGAAAACCACATAGATAAATCCACAAGCCGATATTATCCCACGACGGGGGACAGAAGGCTAAATTATGGGAGAAAAAAGCTTCGATCCGCTGCTCTCGAAACACTCTCTATAACAAGGGTCCATTGTAAAGTAATTCAACCTAAACAAAAGGGGCATTCTTGAAAAAATAACACAAAACTGAAATATATTTATTGGATTGGACAAAAAACCTGATTTTTTTCCTTAAGTCTCTTGAGCATGGTTCTATGAAGATTTTTTTAAATTAAACATGTTGAAAATGCAAAATTAACACTTTGCAAAACAGTTTTTGCCCAGGGAACAGGGATGAGAATGGAGGAGTTGCAATCTATAAGCAAAATCAGTACCTAAACTAAAAGTTCTTAAAAAATAAACCAGCATTTGGCAATAAATTATCTGAGAACAAGAATTTTGAATGCATGTGAAATAAGAACCGAAGTAGATGATAAGAGAAAACCATTATTGGCATCCTATATAGGCTCGCCCTGCACACAGCGCTCGCGCGAAACATTGATCATATTCCCAAAACAAAAAAAACAAATTAACACTTATTATAACACTTTACCTTCTCTAAATTAACACCAAAAGAGAACAATATAATAACTAGGTGGATGATTTCAACCCCTGAATATATTGTCGTGAAATTAAAACCATATTAGGATTTTAAAAAAATAGTTATAACAAGTTTTGGCTTGAAGTCTAACTGTAAAAAGAGTGCCACCAGAGGAAACTGATACCGTCTGCCACTTGTAATCGACAAACTTCATTTACAATGATGATTTTGAAAAAACAAAAAAACGAAAGTAATCGAACCACTCCTATCTGATCACCATGCTGCCCATATTCACTAAATATTGATACTCACAACAAAGGGGAAAAAATTGCGCGTAAAACTTAAAAAACAAATAAAGAAGCATGAAACAGGAATAAACCTAGATGAATTAAAACTTAGACTGAGAAATGAAGATTGTGAGAGATTTTATATAATAACGCCCAAGAATAATAAATGACAAATATGGAGCTTTTTATCAAAAACTTTTGTATACCGACTACAATATAGCCTGCCCTTTAAAAGAAAAAGAAGTTAACCATAAAAAGAAAAATCACAGAATTAAATGGATTGAACAATCGAAATAAGTCAATTTAAAGAACAGGGGCACTATGAATTGTTTAATAAATGAGAAAATAAACAAAAATTCAGAAAAACAGACAGAAATACAAAATTCAGCCCTTGAGACTTACAGATTTAAGAAATCAGAGTCAACAAAGAGCAGGATCGGTTTAACAAAAATAATATAAATGATATCTGACAACAAACAAAAGGAATCCTGGAATGTTGTCAAAAATAATTTTAGAGGAAAGAGAGCACTGATAAGATATACAAATATTGAAATAATTAATGGAAACAAAAAAAATAAATCACCCCAAAGCATGATTGGAGGAATTTTTTAACAATTACTTTCATAAACATATGCAGACCAAAATAAATGGAAAATTTATAAAACATATTGCTTCTGAAGACAATGACGGTCCAAACATAGACCCTAACACTAATAACTAGAATATCTTTCAGGCCACATAAGATGATAGAAAACTAAAAAAAACTTTTTTTTTCAAAAAACTCCAAAACCGAAAACTCATCGGCGGGAGTGTGATGATGGTCTATGTATGAAAGCTATTAAATTCTGTCAAAAGGAACTGACTAAAACCCCTTGTGGAGTCTGGGTGAATGCCTCCATAAAACTGGCTGCACCTTCCCGGATGCCTGCAAGGTTTGGCCCAAGGTGAGGCCTCTTTTCAAAAAGAAGGGTGATGAGTCCGATGTCTGCAACGTGAACGATTCCAGTATCGCTCCCTTCCGGCAGTAACCAAAAAATCATTGAGAGGGTTTATCTAGTGGACCAGCTGACTCTCCTACCTGGTGGAAAATAAACTCCTGGGTGGAGGAGGCAGTATGGCTTCAGAAAATTCCAAATCAACCAAACTGGGCCCTTTATTGATTTGGTAAATTAGGTTGGCAATTGATGCTCGCGCTTCGATGGCCTGGTGATAGACGGTATTCGGGCTGTTTTTTATTTGCTGACCTATCGGAAGGACTCTTCGACTGTGTCAATGCGGATCATCTTATTGAAGAAAAATTATCAGCCACTGGGCGTTCAAAATTTCTGCCATCGAATGGCCTAAACCCTCATACTTGACCAATAGGTATCATGGTAGATCGGAGGTTCTCAGCAACAACCAAATTCAAATATTAAATCCACAACTTTCACGACCCCAGTTTGATCCGATAATGGCGTGCCACAAGGTTCAATCCTGGGCCCTTTGCTTTATCCTGGTTTTATGTAAACAACAGTAACCAGTTACAGAATTCCAGTGGAAAAAATCTTTACATGTTCGCTGATGACATCACGCTACCACACTAGTTTTACCAGGCACAGAGTAGTGTGGAGTCCTTGGAATTAGAATCCTTCATCAAAGGCAAACTATCTAGCCCCAATATTTATTGAATCAAACCACACCTTCCAAACTCAATCAAGAAAAACAAAATGCAATCTGCATCCAAACAACAAAACTAAAAGAAAAATGTCAAAAAATTCCTGGGGGTTTCCTAGCTTGTGCATTGGTTGACAGGGAGATGGATGTCACAAAATCCTCAGCAGAATGCTGGGGGTGATATTAGTGATGATGGGTTGGACCTGGACTGAATCATGAACAGTTGGTCAAAATTGAAAGCAAATTAGCCAAAAGGCGTTTTTGTCCTTCGAAACCTTGCAAAACTCAAAAACAACCAATTGGGGAAAAATCTGTATCCCACTGTTTGTTCGAGTCTCACATCTCTTACTCCAATGCAATCAACGTTTGGGGGGCTCAGCCCATCAAATTCTCAAACGAATTCTTACTTGGCAAAAAAAAAAAAGGGCCATCAAGCCATGTAGGGCATTGCCACCCCTCTCACAAAGTAAGGTGATCACTTCATAAACCTAAAAATATTAAACAGTTTCCATTTCTAAATATTTATGAATGAGCCTGGTACAAAAAATCTCAAACTTAAGAATTTATAAAACAATAGTCCATAATTACAATACAAGAATTTAAGAACAATTTCCTCAATGCAACATAGCTTACTCTTTTTGAAAAAAAAAAACCAAATTTCATCTATGAACTAAAATTTATCAAGTTTTAGCCACTAAACAAAAAGAACAATCAATAAGTTGTAACAAAAAATTCAAGAGTTGAGCTAAAAAATTACCGTAATAGATCAATCCCTTTCTATAGCATGGACAGAATTTTTTGAATCATTGTAAAGGCTGGGAACACCCCACCCTACACTAAACACTGTTTCCCCTCATATTCAGGGCAGATTTGGACCTGCAGAAGCCCTAAGATATGAGGCCCAACCTCCTTCCTGCGGAAACCAAAAAATTCAAAAATTACCAAAAAAAATTGTGGAACTGAATTAGATGTAATTTCAATTTATTTACAGTATAACGTTTTTATGGGTAGGGTACGATAAGCGGACCCGTTTTTTTATATCTGAAATTGCCAAATGATATTACTAATTCATAACCCCGATATAATAGAAATCGATATTGAAATTATTTTGAACAAAGTAACATAAAAAATCTATAATCAACAGCTGTAAAACACCTTTCAATATAATAACAACGTAAGTATATTTCAATTTTTACATATAAGTACATCATTTTGATTATAAAAATGGCAGTCAAAATTTTTAAAAACTACACGACATTGCTTTGAAAGATGAGATAAGACATGTATTACGTGGCTTCAACGATTTTGGACCGTACCGAAAAATCCAATATGTGAAATTTGTGGGGGAAAAAGTAACTGGAGAGGGTAAATATGGTCGTC
>NW_025777585.1:0-71402 GCF_021130785.1 Homalodisca vitripennis | reverse complement strand
CAGCACGGAACTCACAGATCAGGCGCTGATAAATCACAACATGCATTTCCATGTTAATTTATCTAATTATGCTAAATTCATTGGGCTTCAACTCAAAATTATATCATCTTATACAAAAACTTACGTTGTTCTGATATTAATAAACCTTGAAAAACTTGTTACCTACAGTGATTGATCTATCAGAACAATTTAAAGTTATATAAGTGTTTTAGTTTTGGTACCTGTTTCATAGATTTAAACCGTGATCACAGAAGTATTAGGTTACATTTTACAGAATATGTTGTTATCATATTTTTGAATGTTATCATATGAAAGGTTAAGTAGGAAACATTTAAACTCTTCCAGGTTTTTGATGAGTGCAACATTTTAGGCTCGCGCTTACTGGGAATCCCTTTCGTTCACGGGGGAACTATTGGCAAGCCCTAATACCTAGCACGGAGGTTCGACGGACAACCCAGGGCTTTCGGCCAGGGAAGGCACGCTGATTCCTTCAGTGTAGCGCGCGTGCGGCCGAGGACATCTAAAGGCATCACAAACCTGTTATTGCTCAGTCTTGTCCGGCTAGAAGTCGCCTGTCCCTCTAAGAAGAATTTGATTCGCCGGTAGCACTGTTGTGGATACGCTTAGTTAGCAGGCTAGAGTTTTTGAACGTTTTATCGGAATTAACTTCCTAATTTATATTTTTTTCTATTTATGATTTCTTGTACATCAGTACATTTTAACAAGAAAACGTGTGAATTCATTACATTCCAGTAGTTTATTCAATTTCTTCTTCGATTACAGGATTAGCGTTAACGAATCGTATCATTCGTGATGCTGAAAATTTAATGTCCTCCTCTATTTGTCTATCTTTCTATCCCATTGTCTCTGTCCATCTCTCAGCCTATCCGCATCATATCTTGCAGAGGTTATGACTTTTAGCTTAACATTTTGAAGGAATATATGCAAAATTGTATTATAGGCAACATTCCGATAATAGTTCATGTCCCTCCATTGGTTTAGGCTAAGCTTTTGTAAATGTTTCACATTCGTGCTTATGTGGAACTGTAAATTGTAACGAGAACGAAGCAGAATAAATAATTTAGTAAATTTCCTAAATAAAATGATACGAGATCTTGATATTTGAAATACATGCATCGTATTTATAAAGAAAAATGGGAGAAAAATAATAGGAAAAAGTGTTTTTATACAATGAGACAAGACTGTATTTTAGCGCAATTTTAAGTAGTAGTTACTCGTATCCCTACTAACTGACCGTAACTGTTATTATTAAAACCCAGCTGTAAAACTTAACTCAATGGGAACAGTTATATGTATCTGGTTGTATCTCGAAAAGGATGATCTGTAGAGTTATGAATAAAACCTTTTATAAATAGTTTTTCCGTAGAGAAGAACGAGTTCTATAGTGGTGCATTTCCATCAAGAGAATTTCGTCTGAGCGTTTACCAAATCCTTTTACTCAGTAGGCTGAAAAAGTTTCATTTTTGTCTGCTGGAGACAATTCTTTCAGACATCTCAATAATAAAATGAGCCGTATACTTTAAATTGTGCATGCAATTTCAGTGAAGCTTTTGTAATAGGTGTTGTGGCGTACTCCTACCTCCTTGTAATTGAAGTCATTGTGAAATAATACAGGTTTAAATGACTGGAGAGTGTCCTGAGCATTTCTAAACTGAGGAGTGTTCTTGTTTTAAATAGTTATACGAGAAACAGTCTCTTTCGATAAATACATGTTCAATGCAATTTACATTTTACATAATGTATTCCTAAGGATGCGTATCCCCGAAATAGAAAAATACAGTACTCGAAACCATTCATAACCTTTAATTAGCAAAAAAAGATTTTCATTTAATTTTTCATATCTAAATATTACCTTTACTCGTCGCATGTACAAGTTTTTATGTTCAAGTAATCGTACACCTAAAATTGCGTAAAAACTATCGACCTTAAATGTTGACTTAGTGAACTTACGAAAAATAAATATTAATTCTCTGGCGATTTCTGGAGATTAATTACTACCGTTATTTAAATCTTATTGTTAACCAAGATGTTGACTAAAATCACTTTGGTAATGGTTTAATTCTGCAGAGTGCTCATTTTTAGCTGAGGCGTTTTTTCAGCACAACGTCTCATTCTAGTTTGTTTGTAGAAAGTATAAATTTTTGAAAGTGACATTGAAATGTAATAAGATATTTATATAAGTTCATTACTTTAATTGACTATATCTTAATTATTATAGTGTCAAGGATACATCTAGTGATAAAGTCAGTAACTAATTGAATCACTTGAACATCCCAGACCATATTTATCTCAAAAATGATTATTACTGTTGAAACAAATTATTAAATACAATAAATAAACATAATTCAGCTATTGGTTTTATACATAAAAACTTAGCATAAACTGTTTTCTACTCAAGATTAATATTTATCCAACTGAATAATTGCCAGAAAAAATTTCAATTTATAAATAATTTAGGAAATATTTCTCCTTATAAGTTTTAAAATATTTAGCAGATATATATGAGCGAATACAAAGTGTAAGTGAGATTGGTACATAGGATTACTAAGTTCTGAATTGATTTTTTCTGCACACTTTGGGTACAGACAGAATTAAAGACAGCCCAAAACAAGGTCCTTTCTGCATTTACACAAAGATTACAAAATATTTCATTGATTAAATAATTTCTAAGAAAAGCGAAAACCACGAAATTAAAACATATGCAAAATGAATAAAATAGAATTTACTTCAATTATCATTACATTTGAACTGTTCTTGTGTTTTGTGCTGTAATTAATACTTGCTAGAACTAGGATGTAATTTGCTTTGGGTAACGAGAGATACTATGAAGAACCTATATCTCTAAAATTATAAAAGTAACTCATTATGTAGGCCTGGTTCTGGAACTGGCCATCCCATCTTATTCTAGCTGATGTTTCTCTTACGTGCTACGCGTTGAATGGATACTGAACACAAATATGTAGAGTTATCTAAAAACAAGTCAATAAATTACCTATCCCTTGATGTTTCCAGAGATATTAAACAGTTTTTTGTACGTACTTTTCATATGTTTACTTTAATTTTCTCTTATCAACATTGCTTCTTTACGCCATTACTAGTACTGACATTAAACCGAGATTTATTGTTATGTGATTGTTAATACATATTATAAAGACAAATATGTGTTTAAAATATAATTTAAATTTGATTTCTGTCTTAGGTTATGGTGTATATGGTAATATAGAAAAAGTGCATATATGATTCAGTTCCTTGGAAAAAAAAATCTTTGGGTACAGAATGATAAAAATAGCCTAAAACAACAGTTTAGCTGCTTCTACGCAAAAATAACAAAGGGAATTTGTTAATTACTATAACTATAGCACCCAAAAAAAGAAACGAATCTGAAATAATTATTTAAATTAAATATTAAGTATATATATATATATATATATATACTAGCAGACCCGACAGACGTTGTCCTGTACACACGTCTTTAATTCGAAAATTTTAAAATATCCGAATTAGATTATAGTTATGTAAAGGCTGAAGTATAATAAGCAGCCACCATCACAATCGAATTATAGATATTTCTGAATAGCCTATCTAAACTACTAAAATGACGAACTGAATTAGATTATAGTTATTTAAAGGCTGAATTACAATAAGCGGCCAACATCGCAATCAAATTATTGATATTTCTAATTAGCCTATCTAAACTACCGAATTTCATTATCTTTATATTTATATTTCTTGTGTGCTTGTGTATGGAGCTGAAGTCCTCCTAAATGGGTGGACCATCTTAGAATGTTTTACATTGTATCCAGCAGAATGCGCTACAATCACAGTTTCAAATGTTTTTCTATTTTAATTCCAGGTTTTCCTGACAGTTTGTGCTGTTATCACATATGTGTGTTGTTTTGTAACATCGTGTAACTATTGTGTGAGTGCTAATTGTAATATCACATTAATAGAGATTGAAGGTGTTTGAAGTACATAAAAAACTATAGTTATTTATTGAAGTTATTGAACTAATTTTTAAATTTTATTGAACGAAGTGAGTATATTGGTCGCATTGTTCCGAGTTAGCGAAAAAGACAGGAGGTCTCGGAAGCGCGCCCCTCCCAAACTCGGAGCAAATAAAAAAAAAACAATCACATGCCACTAGTGGGAAGAGACAAAAAGCGAGACAAGAATTTCGAGTACTGGATATAATTAGTAGGTGGCAAACATTTCCATGCAAAATACAATATACAGTTAACTGCAGCACCACGGTGCACCGCGTAACTTTAAAAACTAAATAACAACAATAAAATAAATTCCAATAATAACAATAACATAATAAATAAATAATATAATATTAATAACACAATAAATAGAAATTTGGTCTATAAATAACATATATCAGGTACGGCATGTAGGAAAAATTATCTTTAACAGGTAAGTGTTATGAACTGAGGGGAGGGAAAAGGTTGTAGAATTTCTAGGCCCACTATTTTTAAAAAGTAATTTGGTTTCAGGTTTGTAGCCAAAAAATAAAAAAAATATTTAAAGCCGATTTTCGAAGGAGGCGGGGGCTTAGTTGCCTCCACGAATCCGAATTAAAGATGAAATCCTCCCCTTCAGTTCATGTAACTAAACTAAATACACACTACTCTTAACACTGGCCCTCCTCCAGATCTAATATCTGGCAGCGCTCGCTGCACCCCAATCCTCGCAAGTTCAGTATTAGAAAAGTAAAAAAACATTTTTGGATCCAACCTTGTTCCAGATGAAATGAATATGAGCACATGCACTCCGGTTGGATGCCGGTACAGGAGCACTGGCAGGGCGCGGGGCATTCAGTTTTGGTTTTCAGTGGTTTCATTGGGCAGACTCGCCGCACCAGTCCCGCTGACGACACTCACGGGGACCCTGCCGAAAGTCGGTGAATTAGCCAGCCATGGAGAAACGGGAAGAACAGAGAACAGCCAGAACACAGTAAGCTTCTCCAAACGTCTGACCGCTCCGAACAGTAGCCAGAGCCAGTGCCGGTGCCGGTGAACAGCTGGTCGGTAAACTAGTCAAGGTCAACCAGCTGATTCTCGACCAATCAGTCCAACCAGGCAGAAAATTCAATACTTGACGGAGTGACTCCCCCACCGACTGACAAGAGTGGCCGAGGTGGGAAAATAATAGACAAAAAATAAATTGTCCAAACTGAGCCCCGGCTCAACCTCCCCCACTAAAAAGGGTGCAACCCCAAACAAAACCTCTCCCCCACTGAAAGAAGAACCAACAAGCTCTGGCACAGGAAACGGGAAGTCGAGAACCCTAACAGGAAACGAAGTCCTGAGCAGGAGGCAGACAAAACACGATCCTCCTGAAATTTTGAGAGGCGCCTCTCTTGGAGAAAGAAGAAAATAGAAAGAGAGTAAAACGACACCACAGGGAAAACCAGGGGTGATCAGTCCCCGGACACCCCCGCAGCCGCCCCAGTATCCAGAGCATGACCAGAGGTATCACCACGGAAGGCCTTCAGGTGAGAAACGTGGGCCTTCCGCCACAACCTCCCCGATACGGGATCAACCAACTCAGCAGTAACTGGGGAGAGAAAACGAAGAATCCGGTGAGGACCTGTCCACCGATAGCAAAGTTTGGCTGCCCGTTTATCAACGGCCGAACTGACCGGATGGGCCTTACAAAAGACAAGATCCCCCACCTGGAAGGGGTTAGCAATACGTCCCTTATTGAATTTTCTCCTCACCCTTTCCCTAGACTGTAGGAGCTTAACCCTGACTGCTTCCCAAGTGTCACTCACATTGGGAGTACCAGGCACTGGTAGAAGACTATCCAGACTCCAGAGATTAGACAAGGGATCAGAAGGAGGACGACTAAACATGACCTGGAAAGGCGTGGAATCATGACTTTCGTGAAGAGCAGAATTGAAGGCTAACTGAAGCCAGCTCAGGTTTTCATCCCAGGTAGTTTGTTTCTCAGCGTGATAAGCGATGAGGGCGGCTCTGAGATTGCGGTTGAACCGCTCAGCATGAGAAGGCTGGGGGTAGTAAGGAGATGTCGTAACATGTTTGATTCCATGCCCAAAACAGAAGCGATGAAACTCCCTCGACACGAATTGTGTGCCGTTGTCTGAGACGAAGGTGGCGGGCACTCCAAAATTCTGTAGGAGGCGGGACTTGAGTGCCTTGACGGTGAGCGACGCCGTGGCACTCCTAAGAGGAATCAACCAGCAAAACTTAGAGAAAGCATCCACAGCGACAAGCAGGGAGGTGTTCCCTGACTTGCTACGGGGAAAGGGTCCCACATAGTCAATGAACACCTTTTCAAGAGGCCGCTCCGCCACCTCGGAGGAAAGAAGTCCTAATTTGGTATTTTGTGCTGGTTTACTGACCGAGCAAAGATGACAAGCTCGTACTCTACCAGCAATGTCTCTGTCCATACTCTTCCAGATAAACTTATCTCTGATTTTAGCGATGGTCTTGTGAATACCTAAATGACCGCCCACGGGAGAAACATGAAAGTAGGAAAAGACCATCGGTATGAGGGCACTCGGCAGAACAATCTTGGGACCACCTCCGCGTCGGGCACGACAGCAGAGGACACCCTTGGACAAGAAGTAAGGAGAGTGGGCTTCCCCCTCCTGGAGCTCACCAATGATGTTTGACAACTCGGGGTCTTGAAGTTGGTGAGAGCCAAAACTCTCAAAGGCAGCAGGGAAATCCAACATCACAGTCCCACACAACGGTGCTTGAGAATCAACAGGATCGCTGGGTAGATGATACATTCTAGAAAGAGCATCGGCGACGACGTTTTGGGTGCCGCGAATGTGCTGCACCCTGAATTTAAAGGCCGCAATTTTGACAACCCAGCGACCAATCTTCCCGAGTTGTCGAGGATGGGCCAATAACCAGGAAAGAGCCTGATTGTCAGTTTCCAGCAGAAATTCGGAATGCTCTAGGAACCTCCGAAACTTATCCATGCCGAAAACGACCGCCAGACACTCCAGCTCATAAATAGAAGATTTCTTTTCCTGAAGGGTCAAAGTCCTAGATGCAAAAGCTATAGGTTGCCGAGCACCGTCGAATTCTTGAGAAAGCACAGCTCCTACAGCACAGGATGAGGAGTCAGTCTGCAAGATGAAGGGCCTACTAAAGTCCGGTATTCGCAGCAACAGGAGGTTGGATAATGGCCTCCCTAAGCAGTTGAAAAGCACGTTCTTGATCTTCACCCCAAACGAACTTTGCGTCTTTCCTTCTTAAGGCGTTCAGAGGGGCGGCCACCTCGGCAAAGTCAGGAATAAACCTACGGTAGAAATTAACCATGCCGATGAATCTGGCAACACCCTTGGCATCCTTCGGAGGAGGGAAATCCCGAATGCCTTGGGTCCTGGCAGGATCTATAGATACACCCCTAGACGACACGAGGTGACCAAGAAACGATATTTCAGTCTTGGCGTAAGACACCTTCTCCGGATTGACTGTAAGGCCAGCCCTACCCAACCTAACCAAGACCTCCTCAAGATGTTTAACGTGTTTCCGTGAAAGACTCACTGTAGACCAGAAGGTCATCAAGATAATTAAAGACATATCTGAACTTCACATCGTGGAAGATGGAGTCAAGCAACCTAGTTAACGTTTGGGCCCCCACAGCTAGCCCCATAGGCACAGATCGGTACTGATACAAATTCCACGGAACACAGAAGGCCGTGAGAGGACGTGATTCCTTCTTCAACGGAATCTGATGATAGGCTTGGTTCAAATCAAATATAGTGAAAAATTTGGCCTTACCGAACCAATCAAAAGCAGAATGGAGATCGGGGAGAGGCACTGAGTCTATTTCAATTTTGGCATTAAGTTTTCTTAGGTCAACCACCATACGATGTTTTCCATTAGGCTTTGGAACCAAGAACCCTGGACTGGCATACGATGAGTTTGAGGGCTCAATAACTCCTTGATCCAAGAGATCCTTGATGATACCACGCATAACCTCCATCTTTGGAGGAGCCAACTTGTATGGGTGGGAGCGTACTGGCTGAGTGTCAGTCAGACGAATTTCATATTCAATAAGATGGGTAGAACCGAGCTTGGGTGTGAGGACCTCCGGAAATCTTGAGCAAAGCTCACGGAGAACCCCAGCTTGCTCCTCATCCAAGTGACTGAACGGGTCCTCAGGGGCAGAACCTTCCTCACACTCCACCTCACCAACCTGCGGCGTCGATTTGCATTTATCAGAAAAGGGAACTGACACTCGCCGATTGAATTTGAAATAAGACTGACCCGCCTGAAGATCCAGCACCAAACCAGTCTTTTTGAATAAAATCCGCCCCCAAAATACAATCCATACTCAGGTCCTGGGCCACAAGGAAGCTCCACACCCATGAAAAACATTCAACCTTAAACTTGATTGAAGCCTTCCTCGAAATTGGAAGAGGGGAATTAGAAAGCAGTCCAGCAAGTTAAAGAAGACTCCTCGGTGTGCTTCACCAAACCTAACCTTGAAATGGCTTCAAAAAGACGGGAAGAGATGAGGCTAACAGGCTGACCCGGAATCAACTAGGGCCTTATGCACTGAGTCTCCCACTAAGATATTGATATAAGGGCACACCGAAGATGCTGTCCTAAGCCGTAGGTTTCCCTTTTCTGCTAGGCTCATAGTGTCCAAACTATTAATCAAATTTTTCGCACAGGTACTATTTTTTTGAAATTTTTTCTTAGACCTCGGGGGAACTTCAGATAAAACCCCCCTTTGATCTAGTTTTTTTGGACCAGTGCGATATCTCCTAGGACACTCCCGACGAGTATGACCTTGTTCACCACAGGCATAGCAGATGGGTAGATGAAGCCCACCAGAGTGATGTGGCCCATCCACGGGATTCTGTACGGCCGTGACAGCCCTGGAGGGCTGGATGGAACGATGATTGTTCCTCTCCGCCCTCTGCCGGTCAGCAAACTGCACGCTGCGCGAAGCAATGCACAGACGGTCCAGTTCAGAAAAGGTGGAAGGGCGACCAGCAAAAACTAGACGGGACCTCTCTTCAGGATTGAGACCCTCAAGAATGGTGGTGACCACAGTACTTTCGGGGATATTGAGCCTTAACACCCTATCAGTGTCCCTCACCTCGGCCACAAACTTTGCCAAACTCTCTCCGTTGCCCTGAGGCCTAAAGAATTTCTCCACACGGAGACGTTTCCCTCAACTGACCAGGAACAAAGAAATCCAATGCCTCCCTATGAAAATCATCCAGGGTACCACCCCTCTGGAGAACTCGAACCAGACAGTCACCCAAAGGTGGCCTACAAAACGAAAAGATGACATGCAGGAAGCTCGCTCCCTGAAGACCAGGCAAGTCATGCAGTCGCAGGATCTCAGAAAGAAAACCGCAGCAAGGCTTTCAGTATCTAGACCATCCACCGTTGGTAGTCGCTGCAGCAACGGGGTAAGTGGGTTTGGAAGCTTGTGATACTGAACAAAGGATCCCGTCATCACAGTCCCCCAGTCCTCCAGATCCAGCAGGCATTTGGGTCACAGGCCCCCGGGCCCCGTCCACACCAGACACACCTCCGCAACGACTGATCCAGGGATCCGGCCTTCACCCTTAACAGCCGCAGCAGAGTCTACCGCAGACACAGTTTTTTCAGGAGCCCTTTGCCCCCTCGTCCCTCTCGAGTACAGTCAGCAGGCCGTCCACCAAGGTGATGCGTTCCTCCAACCACTCCCTATCACCAGAAACTGGTAAGCTTGGATCTAAGTAGCGACAGCCTCATATGTAGATGGGTAAGCCGGGACAAATACCTAGCCCTCTCTCGGGCCAGTAGGCGGCGACTCCAACCAGTCCTCCTGACTATTTTCAAAAGTCTCCAACTTAGCCTCCAAAATGGGCCTCTGTTTCTGGAACGTCCAAATCCCTAGGCCAAGTCGTGTCCAGGTCCATATTATCCCGCAGTTGCTTCCGCATGGACTCGCAGTCGGAACCCGGAGTAAGCCCACGAGCCAACAACTCAAAATGGAGATCCTCCTTCAACAAGTATTCAGGCACCAGAGAGACAGGCATGATAAATAAATAAATGACACAGACTAACAAGTAACACCCACTGACTCGAAGTCAACGACTAACAAAGCAATAACTAAGGCGACAAGTGAATAACTTAGTGAGACAACACTCTCAGCAGGGTCCCCAGAATTCCTGCCGTCCACGAAACACGGCAGCGAAACCAAAAATACCGCAACAAAACACTACGCCGTACCAGAACAAAACCAGAAAAAAAAACAACGATGACAATGTATAACAAAAACACACAAGTAACAATAATCAGGAAATAAATAGGTTCACACACTTCCTGTCGATCGGCGAAAAATAGCACAGCGAGACGGCACAGGCGCAGGAAGTCAACTAACAACTTCAACTCCTCTCTCTCACCACCAGTGGCAAAACAAAAACCCCGGGCCCGCAGAGGGTAAAAACACGTAACCACGCTCTGCTACCATTTTGTTCCGAGTTAGCGAAAAAGACAGGAGGTCTCGGAAGCGCGCCCCTCCCAAACTCGGAGCAAATAAAAAAAAAACAATCACATGCCACTAGTGGGAAGAGACAAAAAGCGAGACAAGATTTCGAGTACTGGATATAATTAGTAGGTGGCAAACATTTCCATGCAAAATACAATATACAGTTAACTGCAGCACCACGGTGCACCGCGTAACTTAAAAACTAAATAACAACAATAAAATAAATTCCAATAATAACAATAACATAATAAATAAATAATATAATATTAATAACACAATAAATAGAAATTTGGTCTATAAAATAACATATATCAGGTACGGCATGTAGGAAAAATTATCTTTAACAGGTAAGTGTTATGAACTGAGGGGAGGGAAAAGGTTGTAGAATTTCTAGGCCCACTATTTTTAAAAAGTAATTTGGTTTCAGGTTTGTAGCCAAAAAATAAAAAAAATATTTAAAGCCGATTTTCGAAGGAGGCGGGGGCTTAGTTGCCTCCACGAATCCGAATTAAAGATGAAATCCTCCCCTTCAGTTCATGTAACTAAACTAAATACACACTACTCTTAACACTGGCCCTCCTCCAGATCTAATATCTGGCAGCGCTCGCTGCACCCCAATCCTCGCAAGTTCAGTATTAGAAAAGTAAAAAAACATTTTGGATCCAACCTTGTTCCAGATGAAATGAATATGAGCACATGCACTCCGGTTGGATGCCGGTACAGGAGCACTGGCAGGGCGCGGGGCATTCAGTTTTGGTTTCAGTGGTTTCATTGGGCAGACTCGCCGCACCAGTCCCGCTGACGACACTCACGGGGACCCTGCCGAAAGTCGGTGAATTAGCCAGCCATGGAGAAACGGGAAGAACAGAGAACAGCCAGAACACAGTAAGCTTCTCCAAACGTCTGACCGCTCCGAACAGTAGCCAGAGCCAGTGCCGGTGCCGGTGAACAGCTGGTCGGTAAACTAGTCAAGGTCAACCAGCTGATCTCGACCAATCAGTCCAACCAGGCAGAAAATCAATACTTGACGGAGTGACTCCCCCACCGACTGACAAGAGTGGCCGAGGTGGGAAAATAATAGACAAAAAATAAATTGTCCAAACTGAGCCCCGGCTCAGCATAACCTAAGTAGCATACAAATCAAAAGGTTGTGTTTCTATGTGTGAATAACTATTGTTAACAGTTTGGTCACATAAGTTCAAATTAAGTAGCATATAAATCACATGATTGAATAACTATTCGTCCTCTTCCACGAAGACGTGGCATTTTTGTGTAAAAATAAAATTCTGTATAATAGTACACAATGAGTAATGAGTAACTTATTGAATATGTAATTTTAATTAAGTAACTACTAGATAAAAATGTATAACAACGTAGACTATGGTATCTAAAATACTAAATAAGTATTCCTTATAGGTCTGAAGTACAATAAGTGGCCACCATCACAATGAAATTATTGATATTTCTGATTAATCTATCTAAACTACCGAATTACATTATAATTATTAAAAATTACAGTATAGTATCAGAACTGGTCAACAGAATTTAATTTATCTAATATACTAAATAAGTATTCCCTATAGGTCTGAAGTACAAATAAGTGGCCACCATCACAATCAAATTATTGATATATCTGAATAGCCTATCTAACCTACTAAAAATGACGATCCGAATTAGATTATAGTTATTTAAAAGCTGAAAGTTAATAAGCGGCCACCATCACAATCAACTTATTGATATTTCTGATTAGCCTATCTAAACTACTAAAATGACGATCCGAATTAGATTATAGTTATTTAAAAGCTGAAAGTTAATAAGCGGCCACCATCACAATCAACTTATTGATATTTCTGATTAGTCTATCTAAACTACTGAATTTCATTATAGTTATTTAACATTACAGTATAGTATCAGAATTGGCCAACAGAATGTAATTTAAATCCAATTCCTACACTATTAACAATAGTTATTCACACAAGTTGATTTGTATGCTACTTAATTTGAACTTATCTGACCAACTTTGACTGCAGATTAAAAATGTAAATTACAACAAATTATTTTAAACCCATTAGTTTAAAACTTGATTATCTAAAATGTTAACAATAGTTATTCACACATAGAAACACAACCTTTTGATTTGTATGCTACTTAGGTTATTTGAGGTAATGCGACCAATAATCTCTACTATTACAATTTTAGCACTCACACAATAAATTACACGATGTTTTATTTTCTATTTTCTTCTTTTTGCCTGTTGGCTGGCCTTTATAAACTTATAACGCGGCCACGTAGTACACTTTTTATAACTTCATTCTATTATATTTTAATGTTATTTGCCGTATTTACTTTTGAAACTACAAAACAACACACACACACATTGATAGCAGCACAAAATTTCGGGAAAACCTGGAATTAAAATAGAGAAACACTTGAAACTGCGATCGTAGCGCATTCTTCCAAGATCAACACTTAATATTTACTAAGAATTTCAGTTAAAAGCTAAAACTTCCAATTTTATATCTGGATAATCTCTATCCTCCAAAGTGACTACAGAATATATTGAAATAAGAAGTGGTGTTTATTTTTTATATGTTTATGCTTACTCTATACTTTCAAGACTATAACTGATTAAACGTATGGCTGTTGTTGTAATATTATAATGTTTACATAGAACAATTGGTGAAAATTTAACTTTGCAATCTGCATTAGACTACTGATCAAGCACTTTATAATAACGTAATATAAATGTAAACAAATGTTTCTGCCTCTTTGGTGAACTTCAGCTCGAAATATTCACAGCTGTTAAGTATTAGTTCACTTTGTATTACGTGTCGTAGCGCAGTCTGTCGGATCCAATATAAAACACTCCAACATCAACAACAATTTATAATTAAAAATTTAATTTAATTTGACCGAATAAATAACTATAATGAAATTCAGTAGTTTGGATAGGCTATTCAGAAATATCAATAATTCGATTGTGATGGAGGCCACATATTATACTTCAGCCCTATCGGAAAACCATCTAATTTGTTTATGTTACACTCCTGAAGGATTAACAAAAAATATTGTACATTCAATAGCATTACGATAAATTAAGTTGTAAATTAAAAAAAATATACTTGGTATAAAATTAGTAATTTAAAATTACAGTATAGTATCGGAATTGGCCAACAGAATTTAATTTAAACCAATTCCTACACTATTAACAATAAGTAGTTATTCACACATGTGATTTGTATGCTACTTAATTTGAACTTATGTGACCAATTCTTACTGCAGATTAAAAAATGTAAATTACAACAAATTATTTTAAATCCAATTAGTTTAAAACTTGATTATCTAAACTGTTAACAATATTTACACATAGAAAACACAACCTTTTGATTTGTGTGCTACTTAGGTTATTTGAGGTATGCGACCAATATACTCACTTCAATAAATTTGCAAAATGAGATCAATAACTTTAATAATTAACTATAGTTTTTTTATGCACTTCAAACCATCTTCAATCTCTATTAATGTATTATAACAATTAGCACTCACACAATAATTACAGAATGTTACAAAACAACACACAAATTCGATAGCAGCACAAACTGTCAGGAAAAACCTGGAATTAAAATAGAAAAACATTATTTCTGTGTTGTAATATTATAATGTTTACGTAGAACAATTGGTGAAACAATCTGCATTACACTACTGATCAAGCACTTTACAAATTTAAAAAATGAACTTTCTAAATTTTAAAATGTGAACAAAATGTTTCTGCCTCTTTTGATGAACTTCACCTGAAAATATTCACAGCTGTTAAGTATCAGTTCACTTTGTAATACGTGTCGTTTGTAGCGCAGTCCTGGCGGATCCAATGTAAAACACTCCAACATCAACAAAAAACTTATTATTAAAAAATTAATTAAATAAACTATTTAAATTGGACCGAATTGTGAATCTAAACCATTCTCGGATCCACCTGAAGACACAACAAAAAGTTTCATTAAAATCGGTCCACCCGTTTAGGAGGAGTTCATTAACATACACACGCACACAAGAAATATATACATAAAGATATATATATATATATATATATATATATATATATATATATATATATATATATATATATTAAATGATGATATGTATAATTTGTGATCACGTTATCATTACATATGAACTGTTAAATTGTTTTTTGTTATGATTAATATTTGCTAACAATATGATATAAACTGCTTTGTGTAACGATAGATAATGAGTGTGGATATTGTGATTTCTAAATAATAAAAGTAAATAAAATAACTCATCCTTGTATGTCCTGGTCCTACTCCTGGGCACCGCATCCTGGTCTTGATGGTGGTTCTCCGACTTACTTAGAGTTAAACTACTTTTGAACGAGGAAACAGAACTGTTCAACACTAAATAAATTTCAAAAGAATTACTTGTGGTTTCTATGGAAATCTACAATTTTAAATAAATATTACTTTTGGGTATTTTTTAGCTGTTTCGCTTCTTTTATTGCTGTATTAAACTACTTTTAAGATCACGTCTTTTATCAACATTAAAAATACAGAAAACGTTATAAATTTTTATTACATGATTATAAATACGTATATTCCGAGCTGACAAACTTGAAATAAAACATAATTTTAAGGATTTTTTGTCCGTATACCTAACACGGTAATGTATGTTGTATGGTATAAAATATCTAAGGAGAGTGTTTGGTATGTCATTTACGCTGTCGTTCATTCGCATAAAACATCCTCCGTATGTTTAATAAATATGATATGACATTATTCAAGTAGTATAAAATACAGATGAATTTTCAATTTCCTTACAAGATTATAGCTATTAAAAATTAAAAATCTTATTACAAGTAAAAAAGCACTAAATCTAATTATTTACAATGCTTAACTCACAATATTGAACAGTTTTTTACTTTACATAATCTTGTGTATAAGAGAGAATATGGCTAAATTAGCTCAATTGTTTTTCCTACAAAATCTCCTGTATGTGTCAAAGATTTTAAAGATGTAAATTTATTGAAACGGATAAATTATAATTTCCTTATAATGAAGTTTATATTATATTTTGAGTTTACAACCGTTAGAAAAAATATGTCTTAACAGATTTGCATGTCTGAAAAATCCGATGAAAGGGTCATATTTTAAAAAGATCGAGAACTTTCTTATCTCTGAGATTGTAAGTCAATGGAGGACAGAGCATCAACTACTAAAGGCTCCCAATGTGAAAATTTTTATTGGATAATGGTTACTATTATAAATATAAATTTTTATGATTTCTTATATACTAGGACTTTCGATAGGTTACAATTTTCTTAGGTCTTAAACTGTCCCCAGTTCACGCCTCTCATATTTTAGGAGCTTTTTATTTTGGGAGTTTCTTAACAATGACAATACCTATAATAGAAGCTGAGTTTTTCTTAAGTCAGATGATTCCAGAGGCTGGGATATTCTATAGATTCCAAATTTAATATTCGAAAGTTATGTTGATGCCATAGACTGGAGAGGTAGAGGTTAGTGTTCCCGAGAGGCTACAGATTTCTAGTTATGGGAAGATGCTACAGGCTAAAATACTCACAGAGAATAAGGATGTTTACAAAAGCATGCCATTCCAATAGCTTAACAGTTTTATAGAGTGTGGTCTTAGTGATTTGGGCAGAGGCTCAATCTAACTTTAGTGTAACAGAAATCTGCCGTTCCAATTATTCTTTACATTAACAATATTGATTCATATATTTTACATGTCAATCAGAACTTTTTTTATATCATATATTTGTTTAATATCTGAGGATTATTAAAAAAAACTAATTTTGAAAAAAACATAATAATGGTCGGAATACAAAATTAAGATCTTCTATTAGAACTTTTGATTTTTTCATATATTTTTAGTAATATTGTTCTATTACGTTCCTCTATTTTGCCTTGATACACTCTCGATTGCAATATCGTATAACATATTGGGGCAGCACATATAAGTATATGAAGATAAATTAAGAACCACCCAAAAAATCTTTTGACGTAACATGTAAACAATTTAAAAAAGGGAAAGTTCCTTTCCCCTCTACAAAGTAATATATATTAAACCTACTTAACATATTTTTGTGTAAAAAAGTCCTAAGATTTTTTATTGAAACATTTATGTAAATTGAAATAATTTTAGACTACCCAAGGTAAATAAGTCTAGTTTTCGCCATTCTTTTCAATATTTGGACCCACGGGTATTAATCACATTCCATTAAACATGAAAAGAGGTACATTAAGGTACTTTTATAGAGTTTCACGTCCTTTATATATTTTCTATGTTGCTTTTTATATTTTGAATTTAGGCGGGGTATTACGGTTAGTATTGTATTAGTATCAGCACCCTGTATGATGATTAACATTAGCATATTGGCAAAATATACGGTGATGATTTGAAGTGGAAAAAGGATTAAAGTTGAATATATGAATAATCCACATTTTATAGGGGCTTACTTGGAAAAACATATTGTTACAAGAAAATTTATTAGGTTCTTTATTTCCAAAATATCATATAAAGGTTTGTGTAATGATCCATCATACCATAATAATATTGGTGCTTTCCATTGCATGAAGTAATTAATTGAACGGATTCATGTGACACCTGATAAAAAGGTAGCTGGCAATCTAGGTAATAATGTAGTTCATGTTCAAGGAGAATAAGAGTTATTTGGAACTGAATCATTTACCTGCAATTTATATGATTCAAAATTTGTTATATTATTCAACTGTTTCTCATACAGCTGATGGTTTTACAAATTCTTAAACAGAACAATGTATGGAGTCGAATAAAACTATTATAATATTTGGTTAATGACGATTCCAATATAAATAGTTGTTGATACAATAAAGAGAGTAAAACGGGAAAACGTGGGAATACTGTATTTTTAGCGCACGAGCTACTAAACAAAGTCCTCACAGGAATGACGTAGGCCTACTCGTTTCAGGATTGCCTGAAAACGGTGAAAAACTCGATATTGGAACTAACCAGTTAGTGAATATCATCCTGAGTGGACTCATATAATAAAATGATCGCAATTTCTCATCTTATCTAATAAGTCCTGAGGATGTAAAAACCAATATTGTCTTAAATTTTTTTACATAAACAGCATTTAAAACGTTTTCAAACTATTTTATTCTTAATTATTTCTTTTATATACTACAGCATAGTGCATTTATAAAAAGCTGTACCTTTTAATATATAAGAATCGTATGAGCCATTTAAAAATTAATTAAAGCGAATGACAAATTATTTAGTAGAATATTAATATCTTGTCTTGAATCTGATATATAAAATGCTACAAATTAGTAAATTTTAAACATGTTTATAAAAAACTATTACAAAAAATAATACAACCATAGCCGACAATAATTTCAGGTTGTACAGCAACGGGTTTATCTCTCCGATTTGAGGGCACTGTCTTTAAAGTTAAATCTAAGACGGACCAAAATATTGGAGTATTCTCCTGTAAATATCAGATCTTAACAGCCAAGGTCAAACAATCGATCTGGTCGGAGTCGACCTTTTTACCCACGGACAGATGTACGTTCTGCTCAGTAGAGTTCGACGCCCAGAAACCATCGTGGCCCTTGGCGTTCTGATAGGGTATCCGTTGAAGTCGCCTACGCTAGGAACATCGTGTACTCAAGACAGTAAACAAGATTGACACTGGCAGTAGGCTAGGGGACCTGCCTAAAAAAATACCTCTTTGGAGATTGACTCTAGCAGTAAGCTAAGGAGCCTGCCCGAACAAAACTCCCCGTCGAGATTTACTCTAGCAGTAAGTTAAGGAGCCTGCCATAACAAAAGTCCCCGTCGAGACTGACACTGGCAGTAGGCTAAGGGACCTGCCAAACAAAATCCCTCGTTGGAGATTGACTCTAGCAGTAAGCTAAGGAGCCTGCCCGAACAAAACTCCCCGTCCAGACTGGACACCGGCAGTAGGCTAAGAGACCTGCCAAACAAAAATCGCTACTTGGAGAATGACTCTAGCAGTAAGCTAAGGGGCATGCCCTGAACAACACTTCCAGTCGAGACTGACACTGGCAGTAGGCTAAGGGACCTTCCTAAACAAAATCCCTCCTTGGAGATTAACTCTAGTAGTAAGCTAAGGAGCATGCCCGAACAAAACTCCCCGTCGAGACTGACACTGGCAGGAGGCTCAGGGACCTGCCAAACAAAATCGCTACTTGGAGAATGACTCTAGCAGTAAGCTAAGGATCCTGCCCGAACAACACTCCCCGTCGAGACTGACACTGGCAGTAGGCTAAGGGACCTTCCTAAACAAAATCCCTTCTTGGAGATTGACTCTAGCAGTAAGCTAAGGAGCATGCCCGAACAAAACTCCCCGTCGATGAAAATAAGTATTATATTATGGTCTCTGTGTTTGCCGGTCTCACCGTGGCGAGCCTTTACTTGTCATGCTTGCGTGGTAAATCATTGGCAAAGTTACTTTTCACTTCCTGGAAAACCTAACCTTGGACTTTATCCGCGGGCTGCTGTACGTCCTGCACAGTGGAGTTCGACGCCCAGAAAACATCGTGGTCCTTGTCCATCCTTATAGGTTATCCGATGACGTCATCTACGCGAGGAACATCATGTACGGCGAACTTCTTCAGTAAACAAGATTGACACGGGTAGTAGGCTAGGGGACCTGCTAGAAAAAAAACTCCCCGTCGAGATTGACTATAGCAGTAGACTAGGGGTCCTGCTAGAACAAAACTCCCCGTCGATAGTTACTATGGCAGTAGGCTAAGGGCCCTGCTTAAATAAAATTCCCGGTCATGACTGACACTGTCAGTAGGCAAGGGGGGCCTGCCCAAACCAAAGTAGTCGTCAATTTAACTAAGTTTTTTTGTAAATATGTAAATATTTGGTTTCTGTGCTTTCCGGCCTCTCCATGGCGACTTTATAAGCCATGCTTGCGTTTTAAATCGTTGAAAAACTAACGGGCAAACAACAGTTTTATTTTTGAAAAGTTATTAGTAACTACGGTTTACTTTTCATTCCCTAGAAAACCTAACCTCGGAATTTAGTTATTCCTAAATTCTTCTTGTATATTACTTTTGCTAACATAACTTAATTTTTTTACAAAATATATTGAATATTTTTATACAACGCATATAATTAGGCTGAGCGGTAGAGAACAGTTAGGACCCGCACGATTCTCGAGAATGGATACAACTGTGAACATGACATTTGGAAACTTCATTTCTGAATATAACCAAAAGGATAAAACTTAACACAAAATTTGAAAACAACATTTCCTTATTTAACCAATCACCAAATCCCTATTTAAGGCCTGGGGCGAGTTGTAATATTATACAATAAAATGAACACAAACCAGGTTTGTGAAACATTTTTAACTCTATATTCTCAGGAATACACAATTATCTTAATTAAGATCAAATTTATATTATTTTCTTAAATGGTGAAAAAAGATATCGACACATAAAAAAGTTGTTGATCTTATCACGGTTAAGCTTTTAAAACTAAAAAAAAATCAATTCCACCTCTTGTATAATTAATAAAAAGTTCTTAACTTAAAATATAAATCTCCCAATGTACTTTATAATACTTGCTATGTTTCCATGAAGTCATTGGTAGCGATTTAATTTTGTTCATGCAACCTGTTACGCCCAAAGAGGCTCTTAACGTTTCGACTAGAAGTTTAGCGTCAACCTCTCTATAAGAGACTTAAGTAATACATGCTGTTTGTTAAGTAATTTACCAGCGTTGTACGTAGTTATCTGACATTAAGTAATTCTTAAAATAAGTAATAATCTATAGAGTAGGTTCAGTTCCGATTAATATTTTAAAATAAATTAATTATTATAAATTTTATTCTTAAAATAATAGGAAGAAAGTTACTCTTGTTACGTTTTTATATTTATTTTAAAAAGGAATTTTTTTAAATATAAATAATTATTATTAAAACTGTACTGCTTCCAAAACTAAATGTTTAATAACTACAAGATGTGTCACAAAATAAAAAAAATGTTTGGACTGGACTACGACAGGAAACAAAGAGAAGAATATAAATTTAATTCTGAATGTCTGTGAAGGTTATCTTCAGAGCTCTGGTGATGGTTTCAGAAACAAATTGGTTAAATCAACAATTACAGACCATATTTATACTCAAATCTGTACAGTATAGTTATTATTTTATTGAGTGTAAACAATTAAATGTTATTAAACTATGAATTTTATTCCTAAGTCAACTATCATTCGCTTATTTCAAAGCAAGTTCAATATTGCACTGTTATTAAATGCCTGAGTGATATCTCTAAGGCATATTTAAGTAAAGAATTCTCCAAGTAATCTTTACGCTATTTATCAGATATGTATGAACAGATATTATATAGTGTTGGAAATAATTGTAAACTGATACTTTCTGTACACGTAGAGTACTGAAAAGATTTATAAACTTAAATCTCAAGTTCTTTTTAGCTCACAAAATATACGAAAGTTATTTAATGATTAAGGTAATCTTCCTCATTGTAAAAACCCTGTTAATTTTAAACGCGTTATAACTAAATAGAAACTGTTTCACTGTCCACTGTACATTTAAACTGCAATTATGTAATTACTTAGAGGAAAAAAAATACTACTTTTATATGATAATTTATAACAATGAATTATTTGAAAACATTTTGTGAAATTAAAGATTGATTTATTGAAATTAAAGATTGACCTTTCATTGATTTTTCAAATACTAAACCGTATTTTTTGTTATTATTAATTCCTGTATATGACTATAAATCGAAAGCTATAACTAATTTTATAACAATTCTGCAATGTTTAAACTACTACCCAAACACTAATAGGATTAATTAACTAACTAATAAGATTAATTAACTTTCAATATTCAATGTATAGTTGACTTTGATTACTCTCGTACTTTAAGGAATTATATTTTTATTTTTACTGCCCAAGTTACTTCAACAAACTATGTTTTATATTCAAATATAGAAGGTATTTTGCTCATTATCACTATAAACATATTAGAGAAGTTTAAAAAATAAGATGTAATATACTTGATTTTGTGCTCAAAGAGGCCTCTGCCATATCTGCACAGGACTTAAAGTCTTTCACACCAAATACATTCTCTCTTTTTATTAAAAAAACCATTTCCGTTAAGTTATTTGATTTGTAATATTTAAATGAAGTAGTCTATAATATGATATAATGTTGAAGTTACATCAAAATTTATTAAAATTATGAAAATATAAATATTATAGAAATACCTCACTAGTTTAGTTATAAACAGGCTTGACTCAGAATATTGAAATTTTTATTCTTAACTGGCACCCGTGTATAATAAGATTATTGTTAACGATTAGTGCGTTCGATTCGGAACTCAAACTCTGACCCTTTACGTGGTATAGCTGAGTCGGTAAACACACTACCAAGACCGTAGAAGATGTGTACCAAGCACATTCTAGTAATATTTCTTTAGCGTGTGCCCAATTTATGAGAAGGTTCAGGTATTGTAATACTGTCCCCGAAAAGAATATTTAAAATTATTATTTAACGCGTGTTTTTATTTTATGAAAAGCCGTAAAGGTGTCCAAAAAGAGAGCGAGTGATAAACTCCCGACAGGAGAGAGTTCTGGTGTACGATTCAGTAACTACTTCATAAAGATAAAAGTCTCTATATTTTTCTTTTCAAAACTACACTATAATGCCTTTATATTTAATTGAAACAGTGTAGCATGATATAGTCGATCACTGATATTATTATTCAGCTAGTATACACTTATTTTACTTAAATTCCAATATTTAATCCATGAAAATACATTAGAAAGAGGGCGATTTGACGTAAGTAAGAAAATATTTCTCTTATATAAGTATTAATTTTTTCATCAAATATTTAAAAACCAATTTCCCATGCGTCAAAATCTCGTTTGCCTTATATTAAAAACTACTCTCCATGTATTCTTTGGGTTACAAAGCGGATTATAAATAGCCTAAACACAACATTTTGCAGTTTGTAAACAAAGCTATGACAACATTAATAAATCTAGAAATCAACTCAATGAATTGAGTAACACGTATTTCAATGTTGTTATTAGTAATAGTGTTGTCAATGCATCTGTTCTGTTTTTCTGTCATTGAAACTAGGATGTGTAAACAGCTTTGGTAGTGAGAGATCGAGGAGCAGATGCTGTATTTTCCAAGAAAATAAAAAAGTAACTCATCTGTAAGTTCTGGTCCTGGTCCTGACCATAATGTATCCTCGAGGAGTTTCCCGGACGTGCTCGAAATAAAACAATTTTCTTCATAAACTGACTAATAGAAAAAATGACTGAACAAAACCTGTATCTTTTGCTTTTATAGATATACGTAATTAGTACATATTTTACTGTTGGGCATGTTTCAGATGTTTCCTTATTTTCTTTTAATTTTTAACTGTCCAGGCATTTCTTACGCTAAGTCTATTACTGAAAGGCAACAAAATTCCCGTTCAACATAGTCATACATTCTCTAGTTTACAAATACATCAATAAACATATTTATATCGTGCTTGTTTAGAAATCTAACCCACAGGCACATTTGACATGGCATTTTAATATACAGCTACATCTACAAACCTACATAACATCATATCAGATTCAAATAGTCTGCCATAAAATGCACTTTAAATGTCCCCTAAGAACTATTCCTAACGTTATTTCACGAATTACTAGTAACATTTTTGAAGGAAACAGGATTATTCCCGACATTTTCCATCGCTCAGTGATACAATAAAATCAATTTACATACATTCAAAATCTACAATCTAATATCTTCTTCAGGTAAATGACTAAATCAATTCATAATTACTATATAGGTTAAAGTAAATAAAAAACATGCCAAAGCGTTGACACGCATAAGTCTGGAGCTAAAACAGCCTTGTTGTGTGTCTATTCTATGCACCCTTACTCTAAAAACATGCACTTAATAAAAACTAAATACTGATTATTACAACAGAACCACAGAATACATGAAATAGTTATTAAATTGTTATAACCATTTAACACAGAATATTCCAAAATTTATTCATAAACAGTATATTACGCTTCTGAAACTTATAGATTTATAGTAGAGCATAGTGGAACTAATTTTAAACTTTTATAGTGGAAATAATTTTCCACCCAAACTAGAAGAATAGAAAATATATTTACTTTATGTGTATACGGATGTCATAACATTATTATGTCTATCCTCTAAAAGCTTTTTGGACTAAGTATTTATAATTTTCACTTTTATTCAAGTTAAAAATATGTAAACGTAAGTCTAGTTATTTAATGAAGAAGGTGTTGTTGCCACTGTTGTCGCCAAAACATTTAACAACTGAGTTTGCACATGTTTAATGTTACATGTTAGTGAGATGATACTTGTATGGGAATTCTCCAAACCTACAACTTCAGAACCTGAAATGTCTGGTTTTAAAAACGATTCTGGCTCACATTATTTATATTTTTAATTTTCAAATTTAATTGCCTAAGTGCATCATTTAAGAAGATATACAGGCATACATTAGTAGGTAGAGAAGCCTATTTAAAAAAAACACGTCTATTTCCGACCTTTAAAATTAATCTATGACCTTGACAAAAAATTATTTCCATAAATGCCTCACTATTAAAGAGACTAAATTTGTTGAAATTTATCCATCCCTTAGAGGTGTGGGCGTAAGAAGAGAAAGCCAGCTCTGAGCCAGCCTCTCCAATCGAAGCCGGTAAGGGGTGGAACACCCTTGTCTAGGCTGGCAAGAACCATCGACTCTTAGGGAACTAACACTACAAACTCCAACAGTCATATCCCGCAGTAAACAAGACCTATCGAATCACCCTAGCGCCCCAGAATTTCTAAATTTGCGGTTAGGGATATGCCGCTCCATAACTTTGCCCTGATTGGTGTTTCCTGTACCCAGTGTGGGTTCAACCGGAAGGTATAAACCAACCAGAAGCGAATCCTCTGGGGAAAGTAAATGTATACTGTATTAGAGCTAGCAGACACATTGCATGAATCCTTTATAATTCTTCAGAGGAAATGAGTAAACAACTTCAGGGAAACTAAACAACAATTGCTAAACAAGATTTTAGAAACACAATTTATCTTAGGCTCTCTAAATACATGCTTAAAACGCCATTTAACGCATGCACTGTTGCAGTAATATATGTTGTAATTAATTGTCTATGAAACTAAGATGTCTACGTTCTTTATATGTGAAAAGATAGTGAGGCAGAAACTATGACCCATAAACAAAAACAAATTACTAACTGTGATGATGAATGATTTAAAAATAATAAAAAAATATGAACTTAATTTAACGCAAAGAAAAAAGATTATATCGATATAAGTTTATTGGGAGACTTGGAACCTCTCACACAGTTGTACATTCACGCTACACAAACCATAAACAACATAATATATATATATATATATATATATATATATATATATATATATATATATATATATATATATATATATATATATATATATATATCACTCTCCTTCTTTTCAATACTTTCACTACTATCAAAAGACATACTCCCTCAACACACAATCCTACAAAGTTACAAAATCATTACAATATCATACGCCGACCCACTTTCAATTATCCTGATGAATATAGGATGAACAATTAAGCTAATGTACATAGTTATAAAATATACTAATTCACCTTTACTGACCAAAATATTACATTCTTTTAATAAGTGTTGGGTTTGTAAACACTTGGTACCTTAAGGTAATCTGGTAATTTAGAGAAAATTTAGATTAAAGATTAAATCCTGTTATTGGTAAACGCGTTATTATTACATATTTGCTGTGAATAATAATCGCTACAGGTACGATTTAAAACTAATTTTGGTAAGAAGAATAATTTATAGAAAAATCTTTGGTTACTAAATAATTAAAGTAACTCAACTTCAAGTGCTTGTCTTGATCTTGTTCTTTGCCTTCGTACTTCTGGTGTAGATTTTCCTCGTTCTAGGTCTTTAAGGACTTTCAACAATAAATTTTAAAATGTCCTGGTCCTTATCAAACTTTTGGCCATCGCACTTGTTCCTGTTCCTGCTTCTACAACTCATCTTGGTGTGAGTTCAACGAATTTTATACACTACACTATGATTTTATCGATAAACACTGAAGTACCTGTCCTTTGTTGTTTACATGGAAATTTACAAATATTAATTAATATACAATTATTTATAATTAACTTGTTTTTTATTTTCATTTTAGTTTTCCTTTTCACTTGCTTCTTTATTTCATGTCTACGGTGGGCAATAAATCGTTTCTTGTTTTCTGATTGCACAATCACATACATAACATAGAGAGCAATATCTTTTTTTACTCGTCTAAAATTAGTGTGCAAATATTAAACTATTACTGTTTTGATACAGTATCCAGAGAAACTGTTCGATGACATCTTATGACTAGTATATCTGCAACTAAAAGTACCAACGGAGATTTCATCCAAGGTTTTTTTTATGATGAATCTAATTCCAGTAGTCTACATTACAGTGAATTTTATCTCCAATTTTACAGTTATTTGGGAAACACAAGTTATTACATTGATAAGTTATTAAGTAAACAGTTAATTAATTGAAGCATTGGTGAGAAGGGGAGATTTTAAGTATTGTCAAAAGTTATATGTTTGAAATATAACTCCATGATCAGTAAAAACTAAAAAAGGTAAATCATCAAATTAAATGTGCCGAAAGGCTCAGTTTAGTAGTTAACATTGCAAAACATACATAACACACAACAAACAAATATTAATTTCACAAATTGTAAATTAATTGTACTTTATTGTACTTAAATCTTTAACCATAATTAAATACAATTTAATATTTTCTTTGTTATAATGAAGAAATCCAGAAAACTATTGAAGTCTGATCACGTAATCTTTAGAGAATCTCGTGAATTATTACATGATTCATTAAGATTCACCATTCTTGTAAAATATTAAATAAGTTGATTTTAAGGGCTAGATAAAACTATTATTTTACATAGATAATAATGCATCCATCCATCTATCCATAATTTTAAACCTATCACTAACCATAGACTGAATACCCGAATCACACATCTTCGTATAGTCCAGGAGAAATAGCAGTTAAAAATGGTCAAATAAATAAATGTTTTCTTACAGCAAACTAATGGCACAACTTAGTCAAATACATCATAAATAAATCAAAAAAACCATTCCGAACCAAAATCGTCTATTAGGGGGTATAGGAGGGGTGGTTTTTTTTAGGGGTGAAAAATGGTTTTTTTTGCAATTTGTGAGTAAACAATGCATCCTATTGAAAAAAGTCAAATGTAAAAGTTGTTGAAAATGAAAAAATCTACAACTTATGTAGTAATTCATTTTTGCCCTAACCTCAAACATTTCCCCCAAAAAAATCAAAAAACCGTTTTTTTGGTTTTTAATTTTTTTCTTTTACAAAAATGGTTCGAATTGAGCTGAAAGTTTGATCAAATATACTTTGTGCTATTTTAAAAATACTGTATTTTTTTCATTAAGAAATATTCAGCCGTTATAATAAAATTTCACTTTTAAAAAAATATTTTGATAATTTTCAATCACCATTTTGAAACATTTTTTTTAATCAAAAAAGGTTCTCTGACGGCTCATTATTTTTGTTTTGTTGTCTATTTTGAATAAATGAAATAAAAAATATGTAGTTTAAATGAAAAAAACTGCATAAAAATTTAAAATAAACAAAATATTGATATTTTTCATTATAAATTGTATTATTTACGTGGAAAAATTGTTATTATTTATTTTAAATTATAATTTTTTTTAATGTTGAAGAATTTTCGAATATTTTGAAAAAGTTTAGAAACATTGTTGAATGTGAAAGTTGGAATTACAGGTATATATAGTACAGTTATATAATAGTGTCCTTGAAGTAAAAGCGCGGGGTCAATCCTATTCTTCTATTATACGGGTCTCAGTATGTTTCTAAGCATTCAATAAGCAGCTGCTTTGTCGTCAGTCAAGTTATATTGGACTAGAGTCGTGAAATAAGCCTCGTGATTAGCAATTTACAAGATTTTTGTCCATATAAAATACAAATCGTAAGTAACACTTTTGCAAAACAAAATTTTATACAAATTATTTAATAAAAAATTATTAAAAATAATACAGATCATAAATCTTTGTCTCTGTGCATACAATTTTACGCATGCTATTTATCTAGTAATTTTTACGTATTTTCAGTATACTAATTGTATCGTGCTTTCTGCATTTTATAGATTCATGTAAATGGTGGAAAAGGTACCTTCTTGTATCATTTGTAAAAGCCGCGATGGAGATTTGGTTGAAAATAAAAAGTCGAGGGATAGATACTCTTATTTCGTCAAGTAAACAAAGCAATGATCAGCGGTACAAAACATTTCAGAAATTGACTGAAGCAAACATTCATGATGGTTGTCGATCGGCATACAATAGGCCTCGATCAATTGTTACAGCTTCCAAAGAAAAAAATAAGAAAAAAAATCTATTGGGAAGAAGATTATGAAAGAAGCATGTGATTTTGATTTTGAGCATCTTTGTGTTTTTTGTGAAGAACCTTTTAACCAAAATAGAGCATTTCGCGGCATGCAGAAGGTTGACTAATGAAAAATTTTATTAACTTTAAAGGGAAGAGATGTTTCAGAATCATTTAATAAAAGTCTGTTAGTTAGACTGAATTTTCTCAAAGAATCAGATGAAGTTCAAGCTTATTATCATAATAGGTGCATGTCATCTTTTTATGATGGGACAAGCTCAACACCTTGTAGACATACATCGAGTGTAGATTTTAAAGATTTCATAAGTTACTGCGTGTATTACTTTAAAAAAATTCATCCGAGTGCCAATTTTCCCTTAGCGAAATTAAAGAAGATTTTGATGGTAATATCCCAACATTAAATACATTTTTTTTTTAAATGAGTTATAGTTTTGATAACGATCTTGTGTTTCCTTCAATGAAAAGAGATACAATCATTACATTTAAAAAAATCAGGGAAAAAATTGAGTAGAATATGGTATGAATCACGATCAGATGACGTAGAATATGAAAAAAATATATTTATATTTTTAAGTTCACTGAAAAAAAACATAAATGTAAAAAAAAAACTTTTGGAAGGAAATAATGGTTTCTTGATTCAATTTCAATAAGAATTGTAAAAAATATTTTAAAGGAACAAAAAATATATGATGAAAAATACAATTTAAAAAAAAATTACTAAGACTCGAATTCTGTTTTTTGATTTATTTAAAAATTTCCACGTAATTGTTAAATATGCACGATTCATTATTATTTTGACTAATGCTTACAAATAGCACTGGTATAAAAAAAATTATAATTTAAATAAATAATATCAATTTTTCCACGTAAATAATACAATGTATAATGAAAAATGTCAATATTTTGTTTATTTTCAATTTTTCTGCAGTTTTTTTCAATTAAACTACGTATTTTTTATTTAATTTCTTCAAAATAGACAAAAAAAACGAAAATAATAAGCCGTCAGAGAACCTGTTTTGATTTAAAAAAATGTTTCAAAATGGTTATTGAAAATTATCAAAATATTTTTTTAAAGTGAAATTTTATTATAACGGGTGAATATTTCTTAATGAAAAAATACAGTATTTTTAGAATAGCACAAAGTATATTTGATCAAACTTTCAGCTCAATCGAACCATTTTTGTAAAAGAAAAAAATTAAAAAACCAAAAAAACGGTTTTTTTGAATTTTTTTGGGAAATTTTTGAGGTTAGGGCAAAAATGATTACTACATAAGTTGTAGATTTTTTTTCATTTTCAACAACTTTTACATTTGACTTTTTTCAATAGGATGCATTGTTTAATCACAAATTGCAAAAAACCATTTTCACCCCTAAAAACCACCCCTCCTATACCCCCTAATAGACGATTTTGGTTCGGAATGGTTTTTTTGATTTATTTATGATGTATTTGACTAAGTTGTGCCATTAATTTGCTGTAAGAAAACATTTATTTTTTCAATCAGGTAATACGACTGGACTAGTAAGCAATGAGAGCTTTACAAGAACATCAGTGCATCTTTAAATTTGTCAGGGAATTTAAATTTTTATTAAATTATTAAAACACAATATTCGTTATTGAAGTTTCCTGTATATTACAATATCTTCTACAATACAGTTTACGCGTACGAAAATTAAGATGTTGCCTTGTATTTAGTAACGTTTCCAGGGCGAAGGTTCCTTCTGTACTCATAAAAATAACTGAAATATAAAATTAGTTCTTAGCATTATTTTATTTTTAAGAGCACTTCCATAAAATGGGTCTGTTATTACAGAAGTTTCAATCCAATTCTCTTAGTATTATGCACCCAACCTGGATATCGCTAGACAAATTTACCCTAAAAATAAACCAATCAATACTTATGCCAGTTGTTGTGGAGCTCGAAATAGGAGAGAAAAATAGATTGAAAAATAAGTATTTTATTTTCCTCTGCTTAGTACACTTAAAAACCAAACAGACGTAAATAAATGTTCAATCAATGTCAGCCAACCATCATATACAGTCCGAATTTTGTCCACTTCATATTGTCTGATTGTGAATAGCTGTTATATATGTATATCTTGATAACTTTTAATTGCGGTAAGTCAAGGAAAATATTCCTCGGATAAAAATAATTTTTAATATTTCCATGATTTTTGATACTCTACGATTTCGACTTCCTTTAAGTTTACATCAGCTGAAGATACATATCATTACAGTTTTACTTATTATTTATTACACATTCCAAGTTCATATTTAAGGTGGTTCAGTTTCATCCTAACCAACAATGTTAGTTAAATTATATCAAATATTTCATATGAAAAAATTACCAATGCCGTAAACAAGTATAAATAAGATCTGGTACTTTGTTAAAAGTTGAGGGTTTTCAAATTTTCAATGCCTTTTCATTATCCATAACATACTTGATCCAGTTTTCGTAAACTTCTGTCACACTTTCCGTCCAGATATGACGGGGCCTTAGCGTCTTTACTTTCCAGAACAAAGTTGAGAAATGTTTATTTTGAAAATATCATATTTTTTACAACTCTATTTACTCAGTAATTTATTTTAGACGTGCCATGTCTGTGAACTTCCGTATTTTAAATTGCTTACTTTAGTGCAACACAGTAATATTACTCGTATGTATTGTCTTAAATTTAACAATGGCACATTATTTTAGTTGCCTATTTTTATTTTAACGATGAACTTTATGATCCCATTGGCAGTAGATAAAACAATAATGCATCATTATTTATATCAATAAACATAATATAAGAATATTGATTGCTGGATTTTGTAGTATATTAATCCAAAGTGGGTCATAGTTATCCTGTCATTCCAAGAGAAGTATAAAAAACTTATTTTAAAATATTTTTTTCAACATTTTTATATTATTTAAGGTTGTTCTTTTAGTGAAACTGATAAAGTAATTTAAATGAATTGGTATAAAAGGATCATAGTTTTAATCTTAACTCCCTAACTTTTTCATGCTTTTCTACACTTGTGATATTTTTTTACTCTTTTTATTAAATATCTACACTTTAGATTCACTAATGTTTATTAATTTCTCAGTCTTTTGCGTTTTTCCTTCAATATTTATTGATTTGTTTTTTCTAAGATTGATTGATACTGTTGTTAAATTTTTTTTACAACATGCTTACAGAGGGCATTCTGAAAATGATCAACCCCACCAGAGGTTCCTCTTGATTTAGAAGTTCAAAAATAATGAGAAGGTGATTGTGGAATATTTTTACTTTACCACCTTTTATATGCCAAAAAACTGTGAAGACGAGGATACAAAACTGGATAAAAATAATTAAAAAAAACCATAATGTAATTATGAATATTTGTTGTCTTTTGAAAAAATTTTTAACCTAACTCACCCTGTACCCTTGGGTACATGGATTAATAATAAAACGAATCAAATGTTTACTAGCTTATCTACAACTAAGAAATTTTCTGAATACAGTAATTTTTCCAGGTCCTGGTTTTACCTCCTGGTCCTGGTCCTCGTTGTCTGTTTTGGTAATGATTACACTCTGTGCTGTGATCGTGAGACTTTTGATATAAAACCTTACTTGATATAAAATTACTAAAACAATTCAATTACTTTCTTTGTCGTTTCCATATATATATATATATATATATATATATATATATATATATATATATATATATATATATATATATATATATTTCCATATATATAAAATCTTTAGAATTAGGTTTATTCAAATTTGTGTCTGTACCTTCATGTTATGTGAATATGAGTACCTTACATACAGACACAAATTTGAATAAACCTAATTCTAAAGATTTTTCCTCTATTAGGTTATGGTGTTAGACATGTGTTTATATATTGATGTTCAGATCCATCAGTCATTAGCTGTTTACGCTATTTGTAACTTGTTTTATTTACAGTTATTTGTATACAGTTTATTGTAAGTAGATTTTACAGATTTTTATTTTGACGTACCAGGGTCTATTTAGGTCCCTATTCTTATTCCTTTTTAAAGTGAAGTTCATTACAAATTTATATCATCTACATGGCACCGAATGCTTAAGATTTTCATTACCACGAAATATTCACAGTTAAAGTGTTTAAAATAGCTTTTTTACTACGTTAACATAAATTATTATGGTATTTAGTACCATTTCATTCATATAAAATTATAAGTATTTTTATATAAAAAGCTTTAAGTTACAGCCGTATTCTATAGAACAGTAATTATTTTTGTTTAACAATTTTGAATTAATGATACTAAATGTACATTGTTTCCGACAAATGTGTGTCAAAATGTACCCATTTATTTTCTTATAACTCACAATGACGAATTGGTGTAATACAAAATATTATCTAAGACAGTTCATAGCTAAAGGTCTACACCATTTCTGCATTGCCGAGAAAGTTTTTTCAAAACTTAAAAATTAAAATTAAACTTAAACATTATATTTAATCACTTTAAGCAAAATAAGCTCATCAAACTATAAAAATGTCTTTTATTTAAAGATACAGGTAGAAAATATTAATTAACACATTAACAATTAACTAAAACTTGCACAGCACGGCTTTCACTGATCAGGCGTTGGAGGATCACACTATACATTATTATGCTAATTTACCTAATTATGTGACGTTCATGGGACATCAACTAAAAATTATATCTGAACTCTATTTGTCTCTTACAATATTACAAAAATCAATGTATTAAGCATCAGAACAATTTAAAGTCACGTTTGATAGTTTTAACCAAGATCATGGGTGAAGTTACAATCTTATGTTGATGTCATTGGAAGTGGAAATATAATTCACTTGAACCAGAAGTGCACATACACGGGCAAAGCTTACGAAAAAAGCGTGCGTAAGCCGCAAGAAATAGCCAGTATTAGTATAAATAGGGTGGCGAAATATGATACTGGACATTTATATTTCCTAATTTATATTTTTATACTTATTTTTTGTTATGCAACAATTTATTGTAACAAGCAAACATAAATTCATCACATTTTAGTAGTATTTTTTTATTTCTTGTTCGGTTATTGCATGAGCATTAGCGACCATTGAGCATCTTTCGTCTGTCTGTCTGTCTGATCCATAACATAAAAAATTTTATATGAAACATTGTATAAATATAGGTAACAATGAGTCCAAATAGTTCATGGTCACTCCAATGGATATGGCCTAGCACTTGTAAATGTTTTACATTGGACTCATGTATAACTATGATGTAAAAAGGAAAAAGGTAGAATAAATGAATTAGTAAATTACCTGAATTAAATTATACGAGTTGTTAACATGTGATATATTAACATGAAACGTATTCATAAAGTAAAATGAAAGATTAATACAGAAAACTCAGGTCTAAAAGCATGTAACAAGATTATATTTCAGCGCAACCTTGCTATCTGACCATAACTGTTATTATTTATAAGCCCTGGTGCAAAACTAAACTCATTGGAATAAATTTAAAAGTATCTTTTTTATCTCGGAAAAGATTATCTTTAGAATTGAGAGTAAAGCATTTTTTTGAATCTGCCTTCCATAGAAAAGAACGAATTCTGTAGTGGATCATGTTAATCCAGGGAATTTGCCTGAGCGTTACTGAAGTTTATTACTCAGTTGGGTAAAATAGTTTCTTTTTTGTCTAGTGGGGGATGCAAAACAGTCTTCCAGACATCTCAACAATAAAATAACGTATCAACTATAAACTTTGCACACAATTTCAGTGAAGCAATTTCCGTGACACCTGGTGTAGCGTACTCCTACATTGTTGTAATTAAAATGATTGTAGAATATCACTTGTTATATGACGGGAGGTTCCCGGAGAATATCAAAACTGAGAGCTTTTCTTGTTTATAATTGTTTTATGTGACCATTTTCATTCATAAAAATACACGGTCAATGCAATACATATTTTGAATAATGTATTTCTAAGGATGGATATCCCCGAAATAGAAGTATACAGTACTTTAAACCTCCCTAATTACAAACTTCATAATCTTACGGTTAATATAACCTTTAATTTGCAAATAAAACAAAATAAAAATACTACCTTTCCTCGTCACTTCTAAAATTGTATTTTTTAATTCACTTAATTGTAAATCTAAATAACTATATAAAAACTAACCACCTTTAATTGCTGACTTAAAGCACCTATTAAGTCAATAAAGATTTATTACTACTCTTGTTGTTGACTAAAAGCACTTTGGTAATGGTGTAATTCTGCAGAGTGCTCTCTCATTTTCAGCTAAGGCATTTTTCTAGTTTGTCATGAAACAGAAATAAAATTATTATTAGTTACAGCAACATGTAGAATTTTGAAAGTTGTATTTAAATATAACAAGGCATAATATTACTTTATCACTTTAACAGGATATTTCTTATTTCTTGTAGTGTGAGAGAGACATCTGGTGTTAAATTCAATAACTAAGTGAATCAGTCGAACAATATAGACCATATTAATCTAAAAAATGGCGAACACAGTTTAAACAAATTATTAAATATAATAAATAAACATAATTTCGTTAGCAATTTTATACTTAAACAACTGGCATAAACTGTTCTCAACTCAAGGACAAATATATCCTATTGCAAATTGCCAGAAAAATGTTTCGTATATATCATTTATTAAATATTTCTCCTTGCAATTTTTAAAATTTTAGCACATATGTATGAGAAAATAAAAAGTGTTACTTAGAACTGGTCGACGAACTTTTCAAAATTCTAAATCGATTCTTTCTGTACGCTTAGGGTACGGACAGAATTAGAAACAGCCCAAGACACCAGTTCTTTCTGTATTTTCATGAAAGGTACAAAATGTTTCTTCTACAGGTATCTAAAAGTAAAAGAAAACCACGAAATGAAAACTTGCAACATAATGAAATACAATTTACTTTATTATCATTGCATATAAAATGTTCGTGTTTTGTGCTGTATTTAATAATCGTTAAAACTGAGATTTAAAGTACTGTGGTTAACGAGAGATATTATGAGAATGAACTTAGAACTCTAAACTATAAAGTTACTAATCCATGTAAGGCCTGGTCCTGGTTTTAGCCATTACATCTTATTCTAGCTGATGTTCCTCTGACGTGCTGAGTTTTAAAATAATTCTGAATCCAAAGCTTTGAATGATCTAAACACGTGTAATTATATTACCTTTCCTTTGATGTTTATGGATATTAAATAGTATTTTTAGTAAATTTGGCTTGTGTACCTAAATTTCCTCTTTTAGCAACATTGATTCTTTACGACTAAACTAGTATAGTACTAACATTAAACCAATTTTTTGTGTGGTTGTCTAACCATGTATGTACTACAGAGAACAAGAAGTGTTTAAAATATAATATATTATGTCTGTCATAGGTCACGATGTATATGGTAATACATCTAAAGTGCATATTTGTTTTAGTTCCTTGGAAAAATATAAACTGTTTTCCCCTGTCCGCTTTCTGTACAGAGTGAGTAAAGTAGCCCGGAACAAAAGCTTATCAACTTCTACATAAGACGAACAAACGGGGTTTGTTAATAACTATAATTACGTTAACAAAACACCAGATAGGTATCTTAAATAAATATTAAGAAATTATAAGTATGTATATTAAGTTTGATAGGTATACTTTGTAATCTCGTTATTATTACATATGAACTGTTCCATTGTTTTGTGCTGTGATTATTATTTGCTAGAAAATAATATGTAAACTGCTTTAGGTAGTGAGTGAGAGTCAGAGTAGATATTGTGATTTACAAACAATAAAATTAAGTCACTCATCCTTGTAGGTCCTGGTCCTACTCCTGGGCCATCGCATCCTGCCCCTAGTGTTGGTTCTCCGCCTTATTGCGAGTTGAAATACTTTTGAACAAGAAAACTGAACTACAAAAAAACGTTTCCGTTTAGTTTCTATGGAAATATGTAATTTTAATACACATTATTGTTGGGTAAGTTTCAGCTGTTTAATTTAATTCTATATTAAAACTACGTAATTTTAGGTTACGTCTTTTTCCAGCATTTAACCGACCAACATACAGGAAAATTTTACCAATTTTTATTATCTGATTATTAATATGTATATTCTGTACAGACAAACGTGGAATAATACAAGATTTTAAAGATTGGTGTCTGTACTACGTTATGGTGTGTGGTATAAACATATCCAAGGGTAGTGTTTCGATATGACGTTTACGCTGTTGGTCATTTACTTATAAAAACCTACGTATATTTAACAAATATTGTATGCAGTACTTGAAGCAATCTATATTATTGAGCACTTTTCATTTTCCTTACAAAATTACAGCTATTAAAAGTCCTTATTACACGAGTGCAAGTCACTAGTGTAATTATATAAAACGCTTAACTCAGAATATAGAAATTTGTATTACTAGCATTATTCTTTACAAATACTCATTCTATTTATTCATGAAACAGAAGTAAGTTTAATTATTATTATTTTGTTATAACTTATTAATTTATATATTTGACAATGAAATGTGGTTTTGCATATCTCTCACTATAACTTCAGTTTGAATTTTTTTATCTATTCCACAAAGAGAGAGAGAGAGAGCTCTAGTGTAGGTTTAGCCAACTGAATGAATAAAAATTGTGTAGACTGTAGTTTTTACAAAACTTTATATATAACACGGAATTTAAAGTTATTGAGTTTTAAACAATTGAACATTAGTTAGTAAGGCAATAATAACTTAGCCAGCTGGTACAATTTATATTAAATTTATTTTTATTATTTATCCTTCTAAAACGCTAAAAAAAGATTGCTTTAAACAATTAGCAAGGAAATACTTCTCACAAACAGCTGTATTTTTTTATCATCTACGTAAAAGAGTTACATAATCAACATTGATTTGTATACGTAGAATAATAATTATCACCTATTCTCGCTGGACTCTTTTGTTACAGAGAGGATTACAGCTAAAACTAAGGTTAATAACTTCCCTATACAAAATGAAGGGGAATTTGTTAAAAATTCTTACATTATAATAGAAATTCTAATAAAAATATAAATAAATAATAGGATTTAAAATGCTTTGGGTAGTAAGATATAGTAAGTGGAGCAATAGTGACGACTAAAAGTAAAAGATTACTCAGCCATGTGAGTCCTGGTCCTGGTCCTGCCTCAAGCCATCGCATCTTGTTAGTGGTAGTGCTTCTCTGAGTGCTGAGTTAAATGACCAATAAAGAAGTCGCGATTGATAAAATTAATATATTACTTTGATGCCATTGTACCTATACGTGTTTTTGGTGCGATGAAACCAAGTGTCAGCTACTGAGGAAAAGTAAAACCTGCCTACGCACTTAACAATGATGAAATATCAAAGTGTGAAGACACATTAAAGAAACTTAGTGATGAAAAAAGAAATTCACTTAAAAGAAGATTATTGTTTTTACACACCAATATGACTAATAACGTCAAAAAAAATCATACAAGTGTTGAGACAGTAACTATTATTGTTAAAAATCGAGTTATTATTAAGTTTACTTTAGCAGGCAATATTTTTGCATGACCCCTGTCTGTATTTACAGATTTTCCTATCTTAAAAGAAAAATACACATAATTGTAAACAAAGGTATCCCAATACCTGTTGGTTAAAATAGATTAGGTTGGATGTAACAATATGCAGTTGATAAAGAAGCACTCTAAGGGCTCAGCACGCATATGTAACTTCTGCTTGAATTAAGTTAATATTTTCCCTCATATAATGATATTTACGTGATTTTCAGTAATATTATTACATGTTTAGACTATATATACTTATATACAGTAATAACAAGAATTATACTATTGCTTACATGTATCGTACACAATCAATTAAAGACAATTTTTATTAATTTCAGTGATCAAACAGAACCACATTACTGCCCCAAAATTCCCAATCCATTTTATAATTACAATAGCCTGAGGATTTATAAAGTACCTATACAATTAGTTAAAAAAATATATCTGACAATTTCTCAGGTTTTCTAAATTACACACTCACATTTAAAACTATGTTCGGACTCAACTATACTAAAGTTGTTAAATTCACTGACAAACAAAGTTCAGGGAAAATATTCAGAAAATGAAAATATTCTCCAGTAATGTATAACAAAGATCCCTGCTTCTAGACACAAAAGTTCGATAAAAGCAATAAGAAACAACGTAAACGTATCATTATTTAAATATGCTCACCAAAGTTCCCCACACAAATTTATTATATTTTGGCATGAAATAAATTATACTATTGTTTTTAGTGAGATTACATTATATAAAGGTGATAATATAATATAATAAAGCGTTCCTATAACTGTATAACTTCAATTAGCTATTTTATTTCTCTTTTAAGTTAGAAGAGAGATATAGTGGCAATCACAGGAACTAATTTAATAAAGTAAAACTTTTTGACCATATTTATTCTCAAACCTATACTATTCCTTTTTCAGAAATGATTGTGTTCAAACAATTAAACATAGTTAAGTTATGAATTGTAATCCTGTTACCTAGTATTCCCTAATTTAAACTTGTTTCCAATATTTACCCTATTAATAAAATGTCAGCAAAAAATATTTTAACATCTAAAAGACAATAATTCTCTTAGTAATATTATTGCTTATTGTCTAATATATCTGAAAGGGTTTAAAACAAATTTGAGCATAGATTTTAGAGAAAACACATTGTTAAGCGATTGCTTTCTGTACACTTTTAGTACAAGAGGAATAATGACAGCAAAAAACATGTTAAATATGTTAAAAAACCCAAAAAACAAGTGTTTATTTGTCAATTATGATTCATTTAATGAAACATGTAATAAACCCCTTAATAAATCCATTACGGATTCAAGTTAATTTAATTATAAATTATTTTATCATTACATACGAACTGTTTCTACTGATTTGTGCTGTTTTGAGTATCAATAAATTTTAAACAGAAACTAAAACTACTTCTAAATAAAACAAGTAACACATCTATAAGTCCTATTCTTTATAATTTGTTTAAACATATTAACGTAGTGTTCTCAACAGTTTGCTACTGGCTGAATTTTTAGCAAGATATTTCTCTAACAAACTATCCTACAAACCTAAAAGTTTGCATACAGCTCATTTTCTGTAATATCGATTTTATTTCTAGTGCATATCCTTCCATGAGATTAGGCTGACTTTTAGCATACATTTTGGGAAACCATGAATGGAAAAGGGACAACTTTATAGATTTTTATGCACATTGGGTTTTAAGCATCTATTGTCTTGTGCATATCAAATATTTACAATATTATATCTAGCAGTCTCTGTAGAGAAAGCATTTACATGTATATGTATTATCTGGGATATGTATGTGAGATGTCACATTATCATATTGTCTGGTATTGCAGCAACTCTTGAATGTATTCTTATCACAGAATAACATATCTTGTGCTGTGTAGAGTATTGGCAATGCACCAGAAATATAATTATAATACTGGTATTATGAATTGTATATAAATAATTTACTTTTAGCCAAGTTTCAGCACAATACGGCCTAATTCCAATTTCTAGTTGTGCAATGGGATGTTCACGGGGAAACAATAAAACATTTGTAATATAAATGCTGTTTACACTTAATTCAATGGTTGATTTTCGAATGATATTTACATGGCCTAGATGAACAACGATACCAATGACAGTTTAATTTTTTAATACTAGCCTAAAATAAATGATTTTATTATTTAATTTATAATAGTTTATATAGTATATTGGTGGTAATTCAATATAGATTTTAAAACAGAATGTATTGATAGCCTCACATTGCAGACTGAGATTGGTGTTTTCGTTGTAATTCAACGTATAAAAAAAACATTAATTTCAAAGGAAATAATAAAATTTATGCACTAGTGAATGTAAGACAAACATTCATTGCAGTCACAAAAAAGCTACTCGAAACAACAGAACCTATCATTATTTAAATTATGTTCAAGAATTGCCACAAAGAATCAATATATTTTGGGCTTGAAACAGTATAAAATTATTATTATACTGAAAATTTAAAATTTTAAGGTGACAATGTAATTTAGTGAGGTATATGTAGAATCAAACAATTTAAATGAGCCATATATTTTCTCTTGTAGAGTGGAAGAGAGCTCTGTTGGCATTCACAGTAACTAGTTAAAAGTTATGTAGTTAAGAGTTTTAAATCTAAGCCAGCTAAAAATTTACTAATTTTAACTTATTTTAAATATTTATCGTACCATAAATGGCAGAGAGTTATGTCTAATACTCATATTTAAGATAGTAATTCTCATAGTAGTCCTAATACGCCATTATATCTAATAGGTATTGACGGATCTTGAAACATTTGGATATTGTATGGGAGATAATTGTAAACTGATTCTTTCTGTACACTTGATTACCGAAAGGATCTAAGGATAAAGGCAAGTTATGTTTGCCCAATAAAACATGAAATTTATTTAATGATCAATATAATCTTCACTAAACAAGAAAATAAACTTAATGTAAAAATACCTAACTTAATATTAAAGTCCTTTCAAATTTCAAACGCATTATAATTACATAGTAACTGTTTATCTGTTATTTGCTGTGGTTAGCAATCTATAAAACTAGGATGCTAACTGCTTTGGGTAGGGATAATAGTTAGAGAAAAAGATTTGAGTTATAAATAATTAAAAGTAACTCATCCATAAGTCCTTGTCTTGATCCTGGTCTTCGCCATAGTACTCCTGGTGTAGATTTTCCATGCCATGCGTGTTGAACAACTGATCATTAAACCTTTTGAATTTATCGAAAAACATTGAAATACCTAACTTTTGTTGTTTCCAGGGATATTAAAATTATTGAAAAAATTTATTATTGTTTATATTTCACCTGTTTATTTTTAGTTTGTTTCGTACCATCACATGCTTGTGTGCATCTCTACTGCTAATAGCACTCTTATTATCTGATTATCCACACATATACGTACTACCGAAGCAAACAAGAAATAATAATTTACAATAGCAATAGTAATATTGGTAGATGGCAACCTCTTGCATTCAATGTTTGGAATTTCCCAGCCCTTGAGAGCTTTCAGCCACTACGAGCTCCCCGCCTCTTGCTGCAGCCGTTCTCTGGCAAACTTAAACAGAGCCCACGGTGTGCTGTAGCTCCTGTTACTCTGGACATTGCCGGCCTCTGGATACTCCCGGTGTCTAGTAACACTCGGCATTTGGAAGATTAAAGCCTCTTATAGCTTTCTCAACCTGTGGAGGTTCCCTTTGACAGCTCCCGGGGACACTGAAGTTATCGAAAATTGTTGACGTTTTCCAGCTCATAAATGATGAACTTTCTGGCCATTGGCAGGTTGTAACATTTGTCAGATTTTTGTTGCAGTTTTACGTACTACGAAACAATATTAACAATGTTAACATGAATTTTCCGAGCCTTTGCAAAACTATATTAGTAGTACTTGAAAGTCTCACTGGCCCTGAGAGGCAACTGATTGACCAAGAGTACCAGAGACCCCACCTGGTGATTATATGGGCCTTCAGTACACAAAAATGACTTATTCGCTGTGCCAAAGTGAAAATTAGTGGCTCGCATGCCTCTAGAGATTTTGGGTGTCTAACATCCATAATGAGACAAAAGCATATATCTGGAAGACATACGACTATCTCCACCCACAGCGTCTTGGCGTACATCAGCTCTCTATTTTATACTTACATTCGTAAGAACTGCATGTAAGCACATTAGTATCACATACGAAATGTATATGTTATAGTTATTCTCTCTTAGTAATACATATTCCCACTGGCTATAAGAACTATATTACCGTAAAGAAATATCAGGTATTTTGAAAAAATTATATAGTTTATTGTTTAAATTAAAATATCTGTACGAGTTGTTTATTTAACAAGACACACATCTTAGTAATACCACATACCACCACAGCTATATACATTATTATGTAATCTGTATATATAATGATTTATGTTCAAGTACCTTGGAGTTGGGAATGTAATTGAACTAAACAAGAAGCTCTTCTACACGCTCAAAGCCTACAGTGAAATCTATTAGCAATTTTGCTGTCTAAAACCAATAACCACGAGCTGTGATTTAAGAAAACTGTTTGTTTAGGCTATTGAATATTACCTTGCAAGTATTTTAATTTATAAAATTAAGTTTAAAATTCAGGATTTTTAAAATATTATTTTACTGAAAAAGTAATGCTTAGTTCCAAGTCACATTAACAAAGTATTGCCGTATAGTCTAATACAATTACAAAAAGAATTAATTATCCCTGGATTTATTTACTAATTTTTTTATTAAATTTCCAATGCTAATGATTAATTCAATTTTCTCATTAATGATGGGAAGCTCTAGTCTGGAACCGGTTATAAAACTGTTTCAGGCTGGACTCGTGGTTCGTAAGCCACCTATAAGCCGTTGTTCCTCAGGTTAACTCTTAGTGAGAACTTCTTAGATCTCCTAGACACTCCAGATTTAAGTAACAAATCGGTTTTTGATGTACCCAGTGTGGGTTCAACTGAAGGTATAAACCAGCCGGAAGTGAACCATCTAGGGCCCCCTTGACTCTATGAAACCCTTAACGAATAAACTATGAATATATTAATGATGAAGACATCTTCATAAAGATTAAATATGTATGTATTTAATGCTGGATAAATCTTTATTTTTACATATAGAGATGAATTAGATTGAATGGTGCATGTCCTTTTATGAGTTTAGCGTCATTGTCCTCTGTCAATCAGTAGGCTGCCTCAAGTTGTCTTATTCTTGTGTAAGGAAGGTAAAGGTTTCTTTTCTTAATGTTTGTTTGTCTAACTGTCTGTCCGCGGCCCATCTCAAGTTTGATCTCATGTTTTTAGTGTAAATTTTATGAGAACATTTTTCGTAATCCATAATCGTAATTTTATCTACTGTGCAGTGACAGAGAGCTCTGGCGTAAATATCAGTAACTAATGGAATGAGTTTACAACTTATAGACCATATCTTGGTGCAGGAATGTTTGTCAATGTGTTTTAAAATTACTAAAATATCACAATAAAACGCAAGTTATGTCGTTCTTGGTCTTAGTCAATTAGCATACACTAAATGCAAACTCATTATCAATATTCATTCTCCTGTAAATGCCACAAAGGTTTCTGTAAGATATAAGTTAACAAATAATTCTCATAAACAACATAAAATACACGAACAAAATGTTTCAAAGTCACGTGCGCACAAAACAACTTCTTTATATTCGTAAACCAATTTTCCCTGTACGCATTGGGTATAGGGAGAATTAAAAAACAGTGCAAAAAATTAATAATTGTATTAACTATATTTTATTTGCATGTATGTTTTCTTTACTGTTCTAGTGCGTTGCTCTGTTATTTAATATTCGCTAAAATTAGGATGGGTAATAATAATATATTTACGTAGGTTTATCATCACGGATAGTAATAAATCCCTTACAGAGTCTTAAAAACTATGGAAGCTCAATATTGAATACAATACCTCAAAAGTGCAATTGCGACGTCGGAGATATTATTACTTACTTACTATGTCAGCGTCTCAGGTAACAAAGGCACATTGTGAGAGAGCTAAAGTCATTGTTTTATTATTAAACGCTAGTAATGAAATCCTTACAAGGGCTTGAAAGAAAGTACTCATTTATGAAAATCTAGTTAGCCTTAATTAATCCATGTTTTAAAATTAGTAGCCAACTATCCTAATTATTAATATAATTAATTTACGAATTCTTCAAATGATTTATTGAACCATTTAGAGGATCTCATATCTTTTTTAATGAAATAAACGAACAAGGCAGTTTGAAGAGTTTACAAACATATAATTACCTCAAAAGAATATAAATATGGGGGACGATAAACCACAAGTTATACTTTATTTAAATTATATTTTGATCTGATTCATTACAATTATTTTTTCTTTCAACAATCGGATGACTAGTTTTTGAGTTTTCAGGTACCTAATTTTCCTAAATACGTATCCTTTTTCATAGTTACCAACAAAAACCTGAAATTTCTTGCTTGTATGTGTAAAAGCAAAAATTATCTACTAGTTCTTATGTGGTTACTTTTCAAACTCGAATATCAATACTTTATCATTCAAAAGTAAATACACGTCATCTAGACAATACAAATTGTGCCAAGAAAAGTATATTAAACATCTAGTTCAAGATTTCCTATTTACTCCTTGTGAGCCATCCCCCTGACATGACAAATATAAGCTATTTATTGAAAGAGTAGATTTATAGGTGAATAAATGATGTAGCAAGTTTTATTGCTTTACCTGTAATTGCTTGGGAACTATCAAGAAACAATACTGCTTAGTTTAGTTAGCAGGAATTTTTATATATTGAATGTACAACCTGTATACAGCATCTTAAAATTATGACGTTCATGATCTCAAGTTCAATAGAAACCCTGGAAAAGAGTCAGAGAAAGATATACATTTACGTATACATTAAATCTATAAAAAATAATAAAATTAGCATATAAAACTATAATTGATATGTATTGTTAAACAAATTAGTCTGTTGTTGGATCCCCTCGCTCACCGAGAAGCGACACGCAACTGTTATAAATCATCTGAAAGTACCGTATCTGCGAAAGTCTACAAATCACGTGACTTAAAAACTTCAAATTGACGGTATTTATACGCTTAGTTCTTCAAAGTTTTAGCATTATTTAGAAAGAGTTTTTACTTTCAGAATATATAAATGTTCTTAAACTGTGTTGTTATAGGTACACAGCCAGGAGGCTAAATCCTATCGTAATGATGTTTTGCGTAATGACAATTTTCCAAAACAGTTTATGAGACCAATTCTAATCATTCGTTTTTTATTTGCAAATATTCGTTTTTTTTATGGTACTGTAGTATTTTATACGTAATAGCATTTCTTTAATTATACAAATTTTCTATATGTACAAAAACAAATTTGCAACTACCTTTAGTTTGGGCCTCTAGCGTCTGGTTGGCGTTTTAAGTAATTTCCTGTAATATGCAAGAAAACCTATTTAGGAAATGTCGCTAGAATATGTTGAATCTACCTCATCGTAGAGGTAAAGACAATCTACATAAAAACACATTTCAGAAAAAAAAAAAAAAAAAACATCGGCACGACATCGGGTGCATTCCACCTAAAAGCAATTGTCCCCTAATAGTGTCCTGTCCTATAAGATGGAATAATATCCTCTTCCTTACAAATTTTAAATATTTTTATCTTGAATGCTCTTGAAGGTTTCTACATTTTTTAGTTCCAGTTTTGAGCTTTTTGGTTTTCCTGCAGGCTAGCATTTTTCTATCTTTTCCAAGCTTTAAGCCTATCTGCAGATTTTTTTGTACTTTGCTTTTTAACTAATCATTAAAATATAAAATAACAACTCAATACAGTAATATATGTAGTAGTAGTAAAGACTCTTTTATAAATAACGGATATATAATATTTAAAATAATTTATTTATTGAAGAAAGAAGAAAATAATAATGTAAAAACAGATGTTCCAGCTGAATAAATGAACTATTCATTAATCAAAGAGAAAGATAGATAGTTTGATTTCTTTATCGGATGAAAATTTTAAAATACAAAAGGCAATGGAAAAGAATTTAGGCATCTTAAAATGTTCAAACAGAAATGTTAATATATTAAGGTAAAAACTGACACAGTCAAACTCTCTGAGTAACAATCCTCTTTCATATTTCTGTCTGTACAATATAATCAGCAATAATCATCTGAGAGATAACGATGAATATGTACATTGCCAGTTACAAACGTTTCTACTACTATGATTATCAGACCACCAGCAACAGTAGGAAGTTCAGTCCCTGTCATCGATACTTGCCAGGTGTAAACAATGACGTATGTCAATGTAAACAGTAATACATGTTTGGTCTTTTTTGCAGTATAAATTTCACCTACTTCAACAAATACAGCGAGTGTTAAAACATCGGGATAAACAAAGCAACGATGAAATTCCACCGAATTACGATACAATATGACGGACCTTTACAAATATTGTCATGTTGTTTACTTGAAAAAGTATATTATTTTGAAGTTTTTATAGTATTATTTATTTAATTTTAAAACCTGATATCCGCTAAACTGGAAAAATAAGATGGAAAACCAACTTTGTGAGGTTTATTTACACTAATTCAAGGCGGGATTTGGGTTATCCAGTCATCGAGAGATGGTTTTAAAATACTGTATGTACTTCTATAAGAATTAGAAATTTGATAAATAAACCTCTAACTCATGTACATTTCAAATTTAAATCCAATAGTTTTATTATTAAAATGTCATTTAGTAGAAGATACTATCAGGCAAAAGCATAAAAGTGCGGTAATTCTTGGCCGAAAATATTAGATCCACAGTCAGCTGTGTGAGTATTGAGCTTGAACTTATGTTGTAATAGTTTCCTTAACGGAGAAAGAAACGTTTCAAAGATTGGATATTTTTTCTAAGGAATTGAAATGTGAATTAAATATTTTTTTTTAAAGTCTTATATATCAAATTAAAATATATGTGATGAAAACTATGAATCATACGAGAGCGTGTAGGTGCTTTGAACATTTAAACCAAATGGAATAATATTTCAGTTTTGATAGACAAATTGTTAAAAAATGGTGACCATCATTTCTGTCTGTAGTTAATGAATTACTTTGCACGCTTCTGCAATAAGTGAAAGTAGAACAAAACACAAGGTATATTAAGCTTAAAATGGGAAGCCACGTTTATAGGTCACAAATTCCAGCATTTAATTCAGAAATTGTGAATTATTTAAATTTTTAAATGACAGTAAATTTTTCTATTAATAAAACATATAAACATAAAAATATACTTGTACTATGAAAATAAACCTAAAGGTGAAATTTAATTTCATTTATAATGTCTGTGAAGGTTAACTTTAGAGCTCTGGCGGTAGTAACATATTGGATTAAACCAAAAATTATAGACTCTTATTTCTCCTAAAATGAGCGCACAATATCTTTATTTAATTATTCAGTGTAAACAATTAAATGTAATTAAGTTTAATCCTAAGTCAACTAGCATTCACTAATTTTAAAATATTTTCAACATTGAAATTACTGTAAAATATACCTGAAAGACGTCACTCAGACATATTTAAAAATTATATTTAATCGAAAAAATCTTTACATTTTTTATCAAATATAATATATGAAAAGGATCTTAAAACATTGGAATGTATATGGAGAAATACTGTAAACTGATTATTTATGTACACTTAGAGTACTGAAAGGATTAAAAATCATTATAACAGTAATGTTTACACCTTTTATCAAATAGTATGTATGAACGTATCTTAAATCACTTCATTACATAGTAAGATATTGTAAACTGATTATTTATGTACACTTTGAGTACTGAAAGGATTAAAAATCATTATAACAGTAATGTTTACACCTTTTATCAAATAGTATGTATGAACGTATCTTAAATCACTTCATTACATAGTAAGATATTGTAAACTGATTATTTATGTACACTTAGAGTACTGAAAGGATTAAAAATCATTATAACAGTAATGTTTACACCTTTTATCAAATAGTATGTATGAACGTATCTTAAATCACTTCATTACATAGTAAGATATTGTAAACTGATTATTTATGTACACTTTGAGTACTGAAAGGATTAAAAATCATTATAACAGTAATGTTTACACCTTTTATCAAATAGTATGTATGAACGTATCTTTAAATCACTTCATTACATAGTAAGATATTGTAAACTGATTATTTATGTACACTTAGAGGTACTGAAAGGATTAAAAATCATTATAACAGTAATGTTTACACCTTTTATCAAATAGTATGTATGAACGTATCTTAAATCACTTCATTACATTAGTAAGATATTGTAAACTGATTATTTATGTACACTTAGAGTACTGAAAGGATTAAAAATCATTATAACAGTAATGTTTACACCTTTTATCAAATAGTATGTATGAACGTATCTTAAATCACTTCATTATATAGTAAGATATTGTAAACGGGTTTTTATAATATAGAAATAATTTTCAATTAAAATATTCAATTAACTTTAATAATGAGTTTGAAACAAATATTCACTGCAGCCAAAAACACCTAAACTTACGCAAAATTAACATATAATTAATTATAATATGTTTACAAATATTCTCTAAAACGATTTATTATACTTTGGCATAAAAAAGAGTTACAGTATTATTTATAATGAAAATTAATAAAGGTGAAAATGGAAACTAATAAGGTGGTTCTATAAATTAATTACTTCAATGGGCCATTAACTATCTCTTGTAAATTTTAAAAGAGCTCTGGTGGTAATTTTTAATAACTAATTCCATAAGTCAAAAATTAAAGACCTTATTTTCCCTCAAATCTGTACAATGTCGTTGTTTTATTATTGAGTGTAAACAATGAAATGTAATTAAGTTATGAATTTTAATCCTAAGTCAACTAGTTTTGATAATTTTCGAATTATAAAAAAAAACATTGCTGTAAAATACCTAAAACATATCTCTCAAGACATATTTAAGTAAATAATTCTCTAAGTAATCTTTAAATTTTTTTTATCAACTATGTAGGAAATCATCTTCAATCATTTGAGATATATATATATATATATATATATATATATATATATATATGTGTGTGTAGAATTATAAACTGATTCTTTCTGTACAATTATAGTACTGAAAGGATTTAAAACCATAAATAACAAATCCTTTCTGTTTTCCACAAAAACATACGAAAGTTATATGTATATCAAAAATAATCTTCACTAAAAGATTTAAAAAAGATAACTGTATATTTTCTTAAAGTATTAAAATCCTGTTGATAACTACGTAGGAAAACGGTTTCACTGTTCTGTTTGGCCCCTGCGAAAACTAGCATTTAAACTACTGTGAGTAATAAGAATAGTTAGATAAGAACTTTGTATTGTAAATAAATAAAGTATTTCATATATAAGTCCTTGTCTCGATCCTGGTCTTCGCCATTGTACTCCAGGTGTAGATTTTCCATATCCTGGCGTGTTGAACGTGTTTGAACATTATACTGAAACTACGAAAAGGGTCCTGGTCTTTATCAAGCTTTTGGCCATCGCACTTGCCTTTGGCCGGACTTCTCCAACCTAATGTGGACGTTCAGCGGCTTTTTTAAACAACACTTGTTTATCGAACTTATCGAAAACATTGAAATTTCCTGTCCTTTGTTTTTTCTATGGATAATGCCAAAAATATTACTATTTACACTATTGTTTATTTTTCATCTGTTTCTACTTCACTAACGTTAAACTGATTCTGGTTATCTGACTACACATACATGTACATTCTGCAGTTTTGTTCCTCTTCTTACGTTATTGTGTATGATATAAATTTATTATTGTTCAGGTATAATATCCAGGGACACTATTCGAAATTTCTCAATATTGCTAGTTAGTATATATGTAAACTAAAAGAACTTTCGAAGATTTGATCAAAGTTTTCGCTTTGACCTATCTAATTCAAGTAGTCTACTAGAAAGGTTTCTTAGGGCAAACAATGTACTTAACTTAAGTTATTAACTTTACTTATCGATCCTAACTCCAAAAAGTTAGAGGTTGAGGATTAAATAATATTAAATTTCATTTTCAAACTGTTTGCGCTAATATGCCTGTACTTAACACCTGTATGCTGCGGGACTAAATATAGACTATAATTATTTTCATAAACTGGTCTGCAATGTTCACCCCACTGCCCTAACACTAGTACGGTCGTCAACTCTAGCTTAAGTAAAGTTAACTTTCTAATAATTATTGGAAGGTTGACATTGATTACCCTCCTGTACTTTGGCTAATTATATTATTATAAATATTAGGCAAGTTAGGGAATTTAAATTTGTATTTGTAGAATGTAAATAAGATAAACAATATTAAAACAAGGTACTGATCAGTTTTACTATAAAAAATGTTAGAAAAATTTAAAATAAGGACTGTTATATATTCGATTTTGGGCTTTAAGATGCCTTTTGAATAGATCCGCAACAGGACTTACAGGCTTTCTCAACAAATGTATCCTCTCTTTTTATTGGGGAAACACTTCCGTTCAAAAAAAGCTTTCGTATAATTTATATTTTCAGTATTCAGCCACTCTTGATTCTTAGATACATGTAATACAAAATATATTTTAAAATTTAATTATATTTCCAAAATTATTTATCAATTACAAATAAGTTAGCTCTCATTTTAAATCACTGAATGTGTGATTTACCTTTTCCTGGTGAGGTTATAAGAATACGGTCCTATCACACATCTAAGTCACGACCATAAGTTCAAAGTTATATGTAAATAATTCCGTCAATATCATATACTTATATTAAATACAATGAACTATTTACTGTTCATAACTATTGAATACAAGGTGATTTCATGTTAATATTACAAGAGGTTTTTCCGATTTCAGATTTCCATGAATGGCTCATAATATCAAGTAATTGTGTAGAAACGATGCATACAATAAATTATTTCTGGTTTTTCTTCATTAGTTAATTTATGTTTCTGTCTGTATGTATATACATCTCTCTGCCTGTATGTATATCCATTTCACTGACCGTGTAAATATCTCTCTTTTTACCCGCATCTTAGATACGAACTGACTTACAAAACTTTGCATTAAGCTTCACTACTATGTATAAAAATTTAAAAAAAGAATAACGGGCACAGATTAGAGCTGATCACAGCATGGCCGAAGATTTTAGACTTTGGAACTGAACTTGAGTTAGCACATGTTAAACATATGTGTGTGACCCGCACATTTTGTCAGTATCATCGACCTTGTATTAATTGGTTTTCCTCCTTGTTCTGTGTGGTATGATCTTCGCATAAGCTAATGGCACATCGGAATAGGCGTATTAAGACTTAGGAGGGAATCGGCCTCTTTTTTGTAATGGCTGATTTTCAATGCATGGCCTATGTTATGACAATAAACATAATTTTTATGACAACAACATGCTCGTTTCGAAAAGCAACCCAGACACATCTTTAACAGTAAAATTTTACTATACAGCTTTAACTACAAAACCTATGTAGGCTTTACATCTTATTCTTATTCAAGTAGTCATTCTATACAGTGTACTTGCAATATGGCTATGAGAAGTTTAACATTGCATAATATGTACTTTAGGTACTATACTATCATGAGACTGATCGAAAAATTTTATATCAGATAAATAGTCACTAAACACTAAACAATACCTATCACAGTGTAATAATATTCACCCATACATTTTATGTAACACGATTATAAATGCATATTCCATTCCACATATTTTGTTCCATACGTGTTGTTAAATAAACTCCGAGGACACAAATATTCCGAAATAGGTTAAGGACGAAGAATCATACCAAATCATTTTAGGACATACAGGAAAATGGAAATATAATTAAAAAAAATTTTGAAAGGTTGTTGAAGATGTTCTCATTGGCGTAATAGAAATTATCGGGGTGAAAAATCAAAACTAATGTCAAAGAGAAAAAATTCGAGACCCGTGGCACTTGATTAATCTATTATTTAAATCTATTGTTTTGGCAGATAACACTTTCCACTCTATTGCTTATTACAATTTATAATTTGTAAATAATTCTATTACAAAATATGCACATAGTATCTATAAAATAACTATTATTCAATTGAAAAAATGTAACGATCTTGATACATTTATCATGACATAAAATAAATCCAAAATTACATTTTACTTTATGTTATATATTTTATTTTTTTATAACGAAGAATACGTTATTAATCAATAATTTAGATGAATAATTGTTACACGACTAGGTCAGGAAAATATTTAAATATTATTGTAATACAAAAGTCACCACACTAATTCAACAAAATGCACAATTTTGTATGTGAGAAATATACTTCAATAACTCAAATCTTTCTAAGTTTAAACGACCTTGATTTGTTTATAATACTTACTTCCAAACATGTTCTTCCCATTAAAAAAACTAATTTAAAATTACTGTAATCTATATTTCTCAAAACTATTAGTGAAACCATTCACTTACCCATATAAAATACAAAATCATCGGCATATGATGGTTGTTGATCAAATCTGCGTTACTATGATGTTAGGTAAGAATGTATCACACATTCATTTTAATCTAATTCTTTTCTTTCTACTATGTAGTTTTGTAGTTAAGTGGAGTTACTCATGTAACTACAAAGATGTGTAGTTACTTATCATGTTGTATGCTATGTTATCTAACCATGAACAAAAATATCAAAATACAACATTAGCCTAGTTTATTCCAGTTAAAGCCTATCTGTTTAACCATTTTTGTGTATGTTAAGACAAACCGTTGGCTGAAACACATTCATACACAGATGAGAAAAAATTAAATCAACAGTCCTGAATAAATAGTATCACAAATGCAGTGTGCTAAAGTAGATATGACAAAATTTAGTGTAATATATCGCTGGTCTTGTTCAAACTCTTTAAAGAAAATGCTTTTAAAAACGTAACATTTAAATTGTGTAACATTCTTTACTCTGAGAAATTCATGTCCAATTAATTATACTTCTTCACAGGGTCTAAACTGTATATTTAAAACTTATTTTGACGCCTAGGTATTGCTTCATTTGCAAGAAGTCAATGTTTCATCTTGAAATTTTGCTTCAAATCTACATTAAGGAACTTTGTATTATCTGCCGTTTATTACTTGAATTTAGCAGCATTGTAAAACATTTAACTGTCATTATGAGATTTTATTATTACCTGACTCCCAAATAAAACAAATATACTTAAAGCATTATACAAGAATTACTTTTTACCATGTAACAGGAAGTTAATATCCGTGATATTACCTATTACATGAAAAGTTTATTTTTTGTTGCTGTTTTATAACTTTCTATTTCTTATATAATAACAAATTCACATAATATTTTGGATCAATAAAGTAGGATCTAATACATTATCATCGAAGATGTTTTTTTAAATAGCTGGGATTAAACCATTAAAAACATAAAAAGTAGAATTTTTATGTTAAAAAAACAGATGTTGGGTAAAATTTTTACAAAAAAAGATTATCTAAGTTATTAGATTACTTGATATTTTAGAAAACGATAACAGAATATATACTGTACACACGCAGGAGTTCTTTATTTAATTCTTCATAGCACATGAATCAGTGGGAAAATTCCACGAGAAAACTAAACACCACGTTTCTTGGAAAAATTAGAATGTTTAGGAGTATAACTTATTGTTAGGCTGTCTAAAATAACCATACTTCTTAAGGCTGTTCTTACTTTTCAGATCGTTTTTCTTACTTTGATAACATCCCTTTTAGTATGAGACATAAACTTGTAACATCACATATTCAAATACAGTTTATATTTTTTTTTGAGTTTTTATGTGAAAGCCATAGTGAAATACACACCGACACGTTTTATTTGCTTCCTAACCTTAAATGTAACAGGATCCTAAATATATTAGTTTACGCTATTAAGTGAATTTGGAAACTAAAAATTCAAGTAAAAATACACTTCTTTACCTGAAAACATTACAATTCATAAACTAGAAAGATATTGATCAAGTTCACCTGAAAAACTGGTAAAATTATGCAGGGAAATTGTAGGTTTTCATTGGTATAGTTATTTAAATTCGAAATACTAAAAAAAGAATTTTTATGAATTATTATTACATCAGACGGTTTCAGGTCGTTTTTGCTAGCGAAAGACAGCGTGCGCGAGTTTAAGCAACTCGAATTTGGGACCTAGAGTTTCTATAAGCTGAAACAGGAATTACTCATCTACGGTAGAAGTTATCTACCAGGCACCTTCTGTTAATTCTTTCTGCAGTACTAGATATGCAAAACTCATCTTTTTGAATTAATCATGATATAGTTTATATATGCCTGTCTGGTAATAATATTGCTGTATGGTATTAATATTGCTGTATGGTAATAATATTGCTATATAATGCAAAGTTCTTATCATGAAGAAAAATAGAATTATAATGTACTTCAAGCGAAAAGTTTAAGTATTTGAAAAATATCAGTGGCGTCCAGTACGGAATTTGCTATCTTGTATTTGACTGAATTTTGTTTCTTTGGGGGGGGGGGGGGGTGGGGGGTTCAGCGTTCGTGAAAGCTCTCTTCTCAAGTCACCCTGTGAGGCGGCAGGAGAGAGTAGCGAGGCCAGTTGCAGATGTTCCTATTTTTACGGAGGAGGGGTTTGTAGTAGCGGTGTCTACCATGCGCAGCAAGAAGGCTCTAGGACCTAATGGCTTTCCAGCTGAGGTTCGGAAGTTTGTGGCGTCATGTTATCCGCTCGTGCTGCTGAATATGTTTAATACACGTTTGGTAGCGGTTGTGTTCCCGTCGCGCTTGAAGAATGCTAGGTTGGCGCTGATCAGCAAATTCAAAGGTGACCCGAATTCCCCGTCGGCATCCAGGCCACTTTGTATGCTTGACACCGCGGGGAAGCTCTATGAAGTGTTGCTGAAACCCTGACTGCAGTCTTAGACAGCACGGCTTTCGAAAGCGACACTCAACTCTAAACGCCATTGCAGAGGTGGTCAGCGTCGTCCAGCAAGCCGAAACAACTTGTCACCAGGCTCTGCCGACTGTGCTGTTGTGCCGAAGGATGTCTTGACGTAAAGAACGCGTACAATTCTGCTCGATGAGAGGACATGCTAGAGCCGTAGCAGCGGGACTTTAGTGTGCCCTAATACCTCCTGGTCGTTGTGCAGGACTACCTGAGGAATAGTCGGCTGTTGTAAGAAACCAAATACAGCCTTCCGATGGAAAGAGATCACTGCCGGTTCGGCTCAAGACATATGGAATGTTTCATACGATGGCTTGCTTTGCCTCGAGATGACCAACAACGACTTCCTCGTAGGTTATGCCGATGGCGTAGCTGCAGTCATCACGGCGAGGACTCCGGACTTGGCACAGTTACGCTTTAATCAGGTAATGACTCGGGTCAAGGCTTGGATGACGAGCCACGGACTTGAGCTGGCGGTTGCCAAGACGGAAATCGTTATGCTCACTCGACGGATAATCCCCACTCTGATCTCTATGCATGTGGGGTGGGGTTTCGAAGTTCGGACAAGGACTGCGGCGAAGTACCTGGGTGTGTTACTCGACTGACGTATTCAGTATTAGGAGCACATTCAGGCGGTGTGCGACAAAGCGACTAAGGTGGTTATGTCTTTCGGCAGGCTAATGGCTAGGATGCCCTAAGTCAAGTAAGAGACGCCTCCTCATGTCTACTGTAAACTCAACCCTTCTGTATGGTGCAGAGGTTTGAGCGGGTGTCATGAGGATAAGGCGATGGTCAAAGGCTGTTATCGGTACAGAGAAGAGCAGCACTTAGGGTCTCCTTCATATATCGCACCGTTTCCGGTTCAGCCGTGGTGGTCGTGGCTGGGGTGATTCCTATTGATCTGCTGGCCATCTACAGACAGACCGTCTTCGGGAGGCAGCCGAGCGGGGTAGAGAGGATGCCTTGGCTGCTGCCAGGGTGGAGACTGCAGGTTTGGAAGCGGAGGTGGAAAGATTAAACGGTCGCTAGTCCTTCCGTCTCATTCGAGAGCTTCACCCCAGGATAGATCGTGGCGACGGGGAGATAGATTTCTACCTGAATCAGTTCCTGACAGGGCACGGTTACTTTAGGAAGTACTTCTACAGGATATGATAAGTCAGGTCGCCTTGGTGTGCTTACTGCCCGGAAGAAGATGATGATGTTCATTACACCTTCTTCGCTTGCGGGCGCTTCACCGAGGCCAGGGGAACACTCGCCTCCACAGTTGCCACCACAGTTGGCGATGTTTCGGCAGACACCCTTGTGGAACTAATGCCACAGAGTGAGGAAGCATGGAATGCAGTAACCACTCATGTACACGCGATACTTCATCAAAAGCGTGAAGACGGATGCCTGGCTGACCCCTAGCTTCCGAAACAAGTATTTTTGTCCTGGATGGGACGTAAGACTCACGGACCAGGCAAAAAACTAGCTTAAACCAACATTAACTCATTTTCAATATTTAGCCTATTTGAAGATGACAGAAAGATTGTTGTAAGACGTAAGTTATAAATTGCTTTTCATAAAAATATATCTTATCCACTAGTCAAATATTGTTATTAAATTACCATGATATATTGATCATTAGGAGAATAATTATTGTAAACATATTCTTTCTGAAAGCCTTTGGTACAGAGAGTATTAAAATTAAATTAGTATAACTTAATAGCTTTTCTACATAAATAAAATGAATTTTGACTTAAATTTACAAAATTAGACTATAATTGAAGGAAATAATAATACAATATAGAAGTTATATTTCTTTTGCGACCCAGAAATATACCCAGAAATATTCCACCGTTTTTGTAGAGAATAACATTTAAATAATAAAAGTAACTTATCCATGTGATACCTGATCCTGACCCTGAACCTGGTCCTGCTTCTGGCCATTTCATTGTGTTCCTAATCGTGCTTCATATATGTGCTGCTACTTGAACAAAATTTTCAAATTGTACGACATAAAACTGTTAACTGAAGAAAAACTATGTAAACACTTCTATCCTCTTTTGTTTTCATGGATATTAACTAATTTTAAGTAAAAACTGCTGCATTTCGGTGTGGTTTTATAATTTTATTTTTATCTTTACTTGCTTGTTTCCATCACGTCGACAGTTAATCATAACTCCATCTGGTTGGAAATACATAATAGATTTTTAAGAGATAAAGTTGTAAATACAAAAAAAAAACAATGTTAAATTATTAATTACAACAATATTTCAATAAATAAATTCTTCCTTGCGTCCTTGGTAAAGATCCAATTATGGTCATAGTCTGTGAGACAGTAAATCGGGAAAGCGTGGATTTTAGTACACGAGCTGTTAAACAAAGTTCTCACAGGAATGACGTAAGCCTACTCGTTTCAGGATTGCCTGAAAACGGTAAACAACTCAATATTCGAACTAACCAGTTAGTGAATATCATCCTGAGTAGACCGTCTTATAATAATACCGTCTTACCATCTTATAATAAAACCGTCGAAATTTCTCACCTTACCCAACATAAGACCTGAGTATGTAAAAAACCAATACTTTTTAAAATTGTTTGTATTAACAGCATTTAAAACGTTTCAAAGCTATTGTATTCTTACTTACTTCCTTTATGAACAACAGCCTACTACATTTATAAAAACCTGCACCTTTTCATACATTTAAAAATTGATATGATCATTTAAAACTTAATTAATAAGGAATGAAAATATTATTAATTATAACATTAATATCGTGTTTTGAATCTGATATAGAAACTTAGTATAAATTAGTGATATTTTAAAATGTTTATAAAACAAACTCATACAAAAATAATAAAACCGTAGCCGGCAATAATTACAGGTTTTATGGCAATGGGTTTATTATAAATCTCCGACTTGAGGGCACTGTCTTTAAAGTTAAATATAAAGTATTCACCAGTAAATTTAGCCGTTACTTGTCCGGTGACGTCAGTCCACTGATCTGGCAGAACTTAACTCCCCGTCGAGATTGACTATGGCGGTAGGCTAAGAGCCCTGCTTAAATAAAATTTCCGGTCATGATTGACGCTGTCAGTAGGCAAGGGGGCCTGCCCAAACAAAAGTAGTCAATGTAACAAAGTTTTCTGTAAATATGTAAATATTTGGTCTCTGTGTTTGCCCGCCTCTCCATGGCGAGACTTTATAAGCCATGCTTGCGTTTTATATCTTTGAAAAACTAACGGGGTAACAACAGTTTTATTTTAGACAAGTTATTAGTAACTACGGTTTACGTTTCATTTCCTGGCAAGCCTAACCTCGGACTCGGACTTTAGTTATTCTTAAATTCTTCTTGTATATTAGTTTTGCTAACATCGCTTAATTTTTTTTACAAAAACATTTATTATTTTAATAAAACACATATTTAGGCTGAGCGGTAGAGAACAGTTAGGACCCGATTGATTCTCGAGAACGGATACAACTATGAACATGACATTTGGAAACTTCATTTCTGGTTTAACCAAATTGATAAAACTGAACACAAAATTAGAAAGCATCATTGCCTAATTTAACTAATACTGATTTAAGATCGGTATTTATTATATTTATAGTAAAAAAATCACGATAGCTGACCAGTGCAGACTTTCCTTCCATGCTCTGTACAGGCTAAACCAGAAGTAGTAGCTCAAATCTGACGCGAAAATTTAAAGACAAAATTAAACTTCCGACTGGAAAGGTTCAGTGACTTTTTCTCGTATATCCAACGGCTAAGCCACAAAACGCCCTCAAAATCAAAAGTTTTGGTAAATCTGGAAAATTAAACTATGATATATTTTACAATACCTGGGAAACATAATTTCTGTTTTTAGTTATCACCAAATTCTTCTTGTCTCCTAGTATTGATAACACATCACTTAATTTTCTCCGAAATCTATTGATTATTTTATACATCATACACCATTTGGCTGATCGTTAGCAAAGCACCAGAACATTCTCGAGATCGGATAGAACTGTGAACATGAAATTTCGAAATCTCACGTCCGAATTTAACCAATAACCAAATGCCTCTTATCTCCGAATTTTAAGCACATGCTTCGGGGGCCTGGGGCACGAGTCGAAGGCGAGTTGTAATATTATACAATCAAATGTACACAAACCGGGTTGAGTTTCTTTTTAAGTGAAGTTAACTTTTTTACTTCCATATTCTCAAGTATAAATAACTATCCCAATTCAGTTCTGAAAAATAATATTAAGTTTAAAAAATAATCAAATGTATTATTTATTATTTTCGTAAATAGTGAAAAAGATAGCGACGCATAAAAAATTTTTATCTTAACATGGTTAAGCTTTTAAACCTAAAAAAACAATTTCCACCTCTTTTATATTAATAAAGTTCTTAAACTAAAATATAAATCTCTCAATTGGCTTTAAAATATTGCTATGTTTCCATGAAGTCATTGGTAGCGATTTCATTTTGTTCCTGCAACCTGTTACGCCCAAAGGGAGTCTTAACGTTTCAAATGGAAGTGTAGCGTCAACCTCTTTATGAGAGACTTAGTAATACATGCTACTTTTTTAAGTAAACTGCAGCATTCTACGTAGTAATCTGACATTAAAGTTAATCTCTTAAATCATTATTAATAACTTATTAGAGTTAGTTCAGTTCCGATTATTATTTGTAAATTAAAATAACTATTATCTGTTTTATTCTTAACTAATAGGAAAAAAGTTCTCCAAGTAATCTTGTACACTACTTTTTCAGATATGTATGAACGGATAGTATATAGCTTGGAATACGTGTGGATTTTTATTATGTTAAAACAGATTCTTTCTGTACACGTAGGGTACTATAAGGAATTAAAAACCACAAATAATCAAGTGAAACTATAAACTCGAACTCGTAGGTCATGCTGTGATCGACGACTGCAATAAGTTGATACCAGATGTGAGTACTGCATTACGTTAGAAGAAAGAAGTACTATAAGGCACATTTATGAATAATTTCTTTCAGCTAATGCTCACTAACTTTGCAAGTACACCATTTGTAATAGTAAGGTGTATTTAATATTCGCTATAATTACATTAATATTGCTATATAATGTTAGTTATATGTAATTAATATAATAAATAATATTTAGTTTAAAGCGAAGACGTGTTAAGTATTTGAAAAAGTCAGTGAAGCTCCAGTTACGGAATTCTTAACTGTAATACTATAGGTTTGGACTGATTTTTTTTGTGTACCGTAGGAGTACCAAAAAATGGTGGTTCAAATTATTGTTTTTCCCTGGTTAAAAGTGTTCACAAGTAGTAGAAATTAATTTAACATGTAAACATTTATACATATTCAGTTGGGGCTTTATTTTAGTAATTAAATCCGTCGTTATTCCCACTACTTTGAACTAACTGTGTTAGTATTTATGCTACTATCAAATACTGAGGAAGTTAGCTTTGTGAGACATAGCTATAGGAAAATGGTTTTCTAAAAGGATTTCTATGACCTCTATCAACGTATGAGTTCAGATTCTTAATTTTATAATGTCGTTAATTATCTTGGAAAAATACAATAGGCCGTATTCTGCATTCACGCTTTCTGTTACATTGATTAATTTAGAAACAGCACAAAGAGCAAATTTAACTGATAAAAAGTACCAATAGCTTTTACGGAGGAACATACCAGAGGGATTTATTTTGTATAGTAAACATACTAATGTCAAGGAGATATAAGTGACGAAAATATTAGCAAAAATACAATTTCTGATTTGTTTTAATCGTTGATAAATAATTTTATAAAAATATATTTTTTATAGGTAATTAATTTACTTTAAACACCATAATAAATGCGAATAGTAATAGTATTATTTATGCTGCAATAAAATTGGCCAATAAAAAATAAGCTACGTTGCCTATTGATATCAAGAGATAGTAGAGAGGCAGAAACTTTGACTTTAGAAAACTAAAAATAACTCACTGTAGGGTCCCTGCGAGTCCTCTCTCTGAGCCTCACGACCGTGGTTTCTTGTTCCGTGGTTTCTCTCGCGGTGCGTAGCAAAATAGAAGAATTTATTTAATATATTACTGAAAAATTCTAATACATTTAAATATCACCGAAACTTTCTACCGCTGTTTTACCATGGATATAAGAAATTTCGAGGTGTACTTCTGTAGGGGACGTATCACCTGCTTCTTTTTACAAGTATATACACAAAGCCACAAGATTTTTAATTTTTACCATATTTTCTAGTCTACGAGGCGACAAACATTTACGAGTATAAGCAAACAGCCTTGATTTCGTAGTAAAGTGATGACATCTTTCTTTCCAAATATTAAAATTGGAATCGTACAGCCAAAATGAAAGGTTTGGTGTGGGAGAGGCGTATTAAAAGTATAACAACGAAGGTAAGAAAAATACTAAGCGATTGTGTTTAATAAAAAATAAATTTGTTTTTATTATAACCGATTTATAAAACTAAAATGTAACTGTCATACACGTAAGTGGATAGTAATATCAACCATCAGCCAATGAAATGGAGAAACTAAATTAGCAAATTTACAGCCCAAGTAATTTTGATATCAGTATAATTTGTGTAAACATTAAGTTTTATTTTATTTCCACAAAGTGTAACCAACGAAACCTTAAACCTATAAATAAATCTTTGTAAAATACACTAGTATATTATATCAATCTTTATGTTTTATTCCAGCCCTTGGCCATTGCAAACGTTTCTCAGCGTGGCCCTGTTTCTGACATGCACCAAGGGTTTTAATCATTTACGCAGTACTACACATCTTGAAGCAAAAAAGAGAATATATTCCTTTATTTGATAAACTTCTGTAATATTACTTTTGAAAGTTTTTTTTTCTAAATTTTAACTCTCAATTTAATTGGAATGAGGGACTTTTAATATGAAAAATTAGTAATAAAGTAAAATGTCCCTATTAACAAAAGTGTAAAGTTTACAAACAAATTATTTAATAGCGGAATTGTCCTTAATAATAAAAGTGGAAATAGAAATGTTTTATTAACGTTGGTACCTTACATTTTATTATAAAGAAAACCTCTAAATATAAACAAAAATTCAATTTCCAAAGCTTAAATTATCTTGTTTTAGTTTTTTACACTTAATTATTCATTGCGATTAACATATTAATAATTTCTAACTTTAAACATTAATAGCTAATGCAATCATTTTACGTATGTAGATTTATGCAATAAATTAGGACACCTTATCCCGTAATGCAGGGTATAGCCCAGATGTGACGTTATTAGGTTTTATAGTCAGTCCTTGGAAACTGAGTAAGAAACTTCCAGTGAAATTAGTAAACGGTTTTTAAACTTAAAGAGGATACGACAGACTAATGTGTAAAGAAAAGTTGTTTTCTGGAATGTTACTTTTAGCCAGATTTTCTCTTGCATACGAAACATATTTGAATAAATATACCTTAATTATAAAGATATAAATATTTACCTAATACTCCCTATTGGTTAGGACATTATTCATTAGAATATAAAACAAATGATTTGGACCCCTTTTCAACTATTAGTTAGCAAACTTGACATTGAATACGGTTTGTGAAGAAAATCATTGATTTAAGATTGATTTAAATCACTAATTAAATTTCCAAGAAAAAACGGAAAAATATCGGCGGGGGAGAATATACAACTATTTATTTTCTGAACAGTTTTTGGTCTTTATGGTTACACGTTATAGTCCGAACTCACCTTCTGTGTAATTTTACTACATTACAATATTTACTTAGGGGCATGTGTTAATTAATCTTTATTCATCTATGATTCGTCCGTGGACACTTGTATGGGTGTAGTCCGTTTTTAGTCAGTTGTGGAGTGTTCAAAGTTCAGCTTAACTTTATGGAAGACTATATTCAGCAAAAGACGAGTTAGGTTTAGAAAGATGTTTCTCGCTACCTATCTCCCTGTGTATTAGGGCGTATCCTTCAAGGTCGCTGAACGTTTAGACAATTCCCATTATTGCTACCCCTGCCAAATTTTTTTTTTACATCATACTGACATGGCTCCTTAGGTTAACAGTTTTTAATTCTTGGTCAGTCTAAGGCGACGTGGAAAAAAATTCCAAGGCTGATAGAAATAAACGTCCCTGTAGTTTTCATGAAAAGTGTATTCCCACGCACCATCCTCATGTCCACAACATGAAGCATTTTCAAATTTTCAGTTATTTCGATTCTAAGAGACTCAACACAGGGATGAAGTTGTAATGTAAAGGTACTTGACAGCACATTAGTTATATATTATTCCTTTGCAATTAAATCATTTTCACATACTAGGACATCAAAATAATTGGATTGGAAATTGGTCACTACACCTCCCAGATTCAAATTGTTACTGCTTGGTAGCTTTAAACTTATAGGAAGATGAGTGAGTTCCAGACTTCTAGAACACTATACAGAAAATGTGGGAAAATAAGCCACTAATATTGATAATAATCATTAGAGTGTGTAAACAATTAATGTTTATGTGTAATGTAATAGTAGTCTTTACGAGCTCTAAGAGTGCAGCGCAAAAATTTTAACTCTATAGCAAAAACATCAATTTCAATTTTCGAGATGTCCTGCGGACAGATATACAGACAATAATTATACGAAAGACATGAAATAACATCCACGGTGGAAAAAAGGAAAAAATCGGTTGTCTGTGAAACTTACTAATGTGATAGGGCATTTTTTATAGGCGCTCAGCCTAATTCTCCTTGGTTGGGACTAGCACCCAATAATATAATATCATGACTTGTCTATGATATTGAAATCTCAAGTCTCCACAAAGGAATTTCTAGAGCGGTACGGATATAACAATTTCTGATAAGCAAGCGAGTGTAAGTGTAAAGTCATATATTGGCTAAGTAACTTGTAATTACTGACCACAAATATGTTTATAATTTATCTATTTACACTCATATGAACTAATAAACATGTCATTCCTATACTCTCACATTGTTAGTTCAACAGTAATTTTTTAAAATATTAATTAAGTAAGGTGTTTTTCTACCTTTGTTTGCTTCTATCAATGGTTCCATATGAGAAAACAAGAAATATTTGATAACCGCCTCAAGCCTACTAATTCATCTCGACTTGCCAATGAAATAATAATCAAACCAACAGTAACGGCAGGCTAATGGTTGGATAGAGCCTACTTCTAATGAGGAGTGTCTGAGTCTTACAGCTCCAGTTTACCCTTCCTCTTACGTGCAGCTAACTGGAACATAAAACCGCCTTCCACTCCCAAAGCAAATCTTAACGTGCAAAGGAAAATCTATTCCATAACATTTACAACAAGTATGGTTGACGAAGAGCCATGGGGTTCTCTTGAGGAAGGTAGTTGAATTGTTTGTCAATATGTGGTGGAAACGATGTAGAGAATTCGTGTTAAACATTCTTTTCGTTTTCGTCCGTCCGCACTATTTTTTCTAAATAAATCGAACATGGTAAGAAGTCTGCAAGAAGCAGCATACTTGGGTAATAAACGCTGCACTAAGAGGAATTTTGAACATGGAGCTTAACGCAACAAATAACCACCCTTGAATCCGAGCCTCCTTCCCCCCATATCCTGCGTTATGTGAAACAGTAATGGTTAGCTCCATTGTGTCTTCAAACATCGTAGTGCTCTCACTTGTGGCACCCTGTTATGAGGAGCATGAGGAGATACAGGGCGCTTTCATGTAATGAACACCTTGAATCCAGCCCTTCCCCGCCCATAACTGCGGTTATGGAACCCAATGTAGACTCCATTGTGATGCCAGTCAACATCGTAGTGCTCTCTCACTTAGTGCACCTGTTTGAACATGAGGATACAGGCGTGCGATTATGTAAATTACACCTTGAATCAAAGCCCTTCCCACAGATATAAATCTGCCGTTATAGGAACAGTAATGCGTAGCTCCCATTGTGTTCAGTCAACATCGTAAGTCTTCTCACTTGTGCCACCTGTGGAGGACATGATGCATAACAGGGTGCGTTATGTATATACACACCTTGAATCAGCCCCTCCCCCCATATCGGTCTGCGTTAATTGAACAGTTAAATGTAGCTCCAATGGATTGTGTCTATGTCAACATCGTAGTGCTCTCACACTTGTGTGCACACTGTTGTGAGAGTCATGAGGTTACAGGGTGGCGTTATGTAAGTAAAGAGCATTTTTCTATACAAAAAGCAAAAATTTATTTATTCATCTGCGATTTTGTATAAATGAATTATTTAAGATATTCTCCTTTCTACCTGCATCAATATATCCTGAACGTTAGACACATTACTGGCCATGATTGGAAAGGCACCCTGGAACCATCCTAGACTGGAAATGACATCTCAGGAGCCCTATTTGTAAACTTCAGCATTTAGATTGTTCCCCCCAACCCCCCCAGTCCTCCCATTCCTTTCTCCTTCAGCTCTTTTTTTTCAGTCGGTGGAATAAAAATAACACGGAGTCTATGTTTAGGGCTGTAAGGAGGCTGGGACACCACGACGGAGGTCTCTGTTCTGGGTAGGATAGTTTGGGTAACGACGAGCGAAGCCGTGCCGAGCAAGGGGGAATTTTTAGTAGATCGGAGCTTCACCAAGTTCTCACAGTTCAACAGTTCACAAAAAATCTTTATTTACCAGAAAGTTCTTACAAAAAAATATTCAATTCCTCCATGTGCTACTACAAAGCAACGTGTGTTGAAAAGGAAAAACAAGTTCGGGGGGTTTTAAAGTATTATTTTGTCATGTATATAATATATATACATTTTACAATACAGTTGGTCAAAGTACAGTTTAAGAGCCTATTCAGTCTCTTTTGGCAGAAGGTGAACTTAAATACTTAAAATAATTTTGCATGTTTCATTCTATCTAAAACGTTTTTTTTTTAGATAGATTATAAAGAATATTATAATAACTATTACCACAAATCAAACAAAACCTAAATAATAGTAAATAAACTTAACAAACACTCCAAGGTACTAATATAGGGCCAGATTATATACAATAGTATTCATATATAAATATATACTATTATAATAAATATGTTATAATATATATATATATACTAATAATATACATACCCATAAAATATTATTATAACATATACCACTCACATATCAGATAGATCACATGATTAAAATACAAAAATTAATCAAACCGTTTCTACAAATATATTTAAGCTTATTTTCTAAAACAAATAATTCCCAACAATAACAGGATTTAAAAATATAACAGATACATGATTATACCATCCACATACATAACAATAAAACAAAATGCCAGGCAATATAGATCTACAAACAAACAATTTCAACAATATAACAAACAGCTTAAAACAACAGACCCCCTTTGATAACAAACTTAAAACATATAACAATTTTTTTAAACTATGTATGGATAAAACTATATTTAATGTGAACACAACAATAAAAAATAAAATTATTAAGAAATTTAGGGTTATATTGGACATATTCTCTAACTTTTCATCTTAAATTTTTGAGTTTAGGAATTCATACAGATAGACTCGTCCACCATAGTTACATTATGAATGCCATTGAAATGTCTTAATGGCTGGTATAAGTAGGAATTGCTTTTCTTGTCCAAACTCCTATGGTGTATGTTTGGCGCATTGAGAATTTGCTTTTACTTGCGATGATCTATGTCATTAACTACATTTCTATTTTAATGTCGAAACTCAAGTCCTAAGAATTTTATAGACTGTAATTTTAAAACAATTGATAAACATAAAGTTGATTAAAGGTATAAAAATGTTGTCTTCACTTAAATAAATGGTGGAAAAATTCTATCATATTTTTCTTTTAAATTAAATAAATATTTCATTCACAAGGCAAAATCTTTGTGAACATTTTTTTATTGGTATTTAAAAATAGAACTCGTAGGTAACCTCTCCCATAGTGGATTATTCCATACTGAAAAAGTGCGCCTTGCAAACCAAGAGGTATATAGTTTGTCTTGAGTCAGATTGGGTTTTCAAAAAACCTCGTCATATGCATATATACGCATAATTGTAATTTTTTCTTAGTTTTAGTGGACTTAATGTGGTTATTATAGAACACGACATCTCCATTTTTAGATCTCTATCAATAGTTAGAACCTAAGTATTTTTTACAATTACATCCACTATTTCTATTACATTCACAGTTGTCAACCATAGATTACCATTGGTGGTTATATTATGACAATTAAAACTTATTTTCTTTTTGTCAGAGATTACACCAAGATATATTTCTATCAAAAAAGTAGTATACATTTTGATTATACTTAACATTTATTAGGGAGCTTATATGTTTTGAAGGACAAACCATTGCGAAAGCTTTTCAAGATCACACTTGATATTTAAGATAGTCCTTAAAACCTTACTGTTTATTGTATCGCAAGAGCCAATACCCAACTGCAGTGTCATCTGACATAAGCAAAAATTCTTTTGAGGTTTAACATTTAATTTTCCAGCAGCTTCCATTTATGAACTACTATTAAAACAATATTGGTGTCCTACGAAGCACCGCCCTGAGCCACTCATCGATGCCTCAACCTCTAACTGTATTCGCTAACATATTTGTTCACTTTTACAAGTTTGCTATTCTTTTCCTGCAAAAAAAGAATTTTAACCAAGCCAATGCCATTTCCAGCTATACCCATAGGTTTCAAATCTTTTCGATGAAGTATCGTCTATCTGCGGAACCCAGGCATCAAAAGCCTTCTGATAAATCAAGGTTAGAACAGCTGCCAGTGAATTTATTCCTTGTCAACCAAGATTTCTGCTATGCACTGAAATGTGGTTATTGTATGGCCAACGTTCAGTCCCCTTATTTGCGGAAGAAATCCAAACTGAATTATGGGGAAAATATAGACCTAAGGACACCAGAGTAATCCCAAAAGCCTCCTGATTCTTGAATTAAGGTTTTCCAAATATTTTAATGCTTAGAGAATTACATGGAGGCGGTGATATAAGGGTGTTGATACGCGATGAATAACTTTACGGTTTTTGCATTCCATGTTTGAAGATTGGTATAAACACAGAGCTATCATTTAAATGTATCAGGAAAACAATACATTTTGATGACGAGTGACTTAGAAAAAAATGTGATGCAGAATTGGTAAAAAAATATCAATATTATGGTTCTTTTACTGTATACAATATCAATGCCATGCAATACCACAGCTTCTTTTATTTTTCATTTTATTCACAACCTCCAAGAACTAGGTTTTGAGTAACAAAAAAATTTTACAAATACAGCCGAAACTATTTGTGAAAGTTTGTTTTTCCAAATAAAATCGATAGCCACAATGCATTCTTGTTTTAGTTACATTAACAAAATATATCATTAAAACAAAAATTTAGCAACAAAAAAACCTTCATACTGCCTGCCAACCTCTACATCCTTTACCATTACACCTTTATATCAGTAAATTTTATTGTATCTTTATTTCATTATATATTTAATTCACAAATTTTCCAGTAATATTCTAGTGTGTTCCAATGAATTTATTTTTCTATTAGCGATGAGTAATAGTTTAGCTTACATTTTTTTATGTCTACTGTTTACTAGTTTGGACATTTTTTTTTTTTCTCATGATACTGGGATTTTAAATTTATATTCATTTTGGTTTTTAGTAAATTACATACAATTTATACAAGTAGTTCTAATCCTATTCACTAAGAGGGGGGTTAAACCCATTTCCTCCAGTTATCCATGGGTTACGTTTTCTGTTTTTTACTAGTTAAATTATTTTATTAAACTGAAAGAAGCATCAAGTAACATATCATTGTACAAATCATAGAAATGCATGGTAAACTATACATTGGACATCATCAATTGACAAAAACAGGCGTCCAATCAGTACGCATCTATAGCTGTACGGCAAACTATTATTATTAATCTAAACATCTTGTATTTAAGCGATGATTTTTCAGCAGTAATTTTTAACATTAATTGACACTTTTAACATCCCAATACCCAATGGTCAGTTATACTTGCAGGAAATAAACACTACACAGCTAAATTTTCACATTTTTTTTGTCTGTTTTCTAACTAAGACCATTGAATCCAAAGACAGAAGAGACAACCCATTTACAAAACCCAAGTAGGTGTACTATGAACAATAGTTTTTACAATCCATTAAGAAGGAATACATATTCAATGTATTTTTTGCCAGAGCCTGAATTTCTTAAATGTACATATATTTCATAGTCACCCTATTACAGTTGGGTTCAAACCATTAGTTATTTAATATTACTGTGGAAAATCTGATTCAAAAAGCTTGCCATAAGTATGATCTACAAGAACGGTAAATGCCATAGAAAGTGAAAATTTAAAAGTGATTGGGTTGTTTAATAGGAGGACAGGTAGACAAATAACATTTAATTATCTTTCTAGATCTGTAGGAAAGTCAAATAAGCCCTGATATTGATCAATAATAGGGTCAGAGTCCTCTAATAGATTATTACCCCAAAACCCCACCAGCTTGGATTATGTTTGTCTAGGTTGTAGATGGCATGTTGTAGCCAGCGCAATATTATGAATTTAGATCTCTTCATTCACACACCTTACACGCAGAGCTTGCACTAAGGATTATAAGATGTGATAGTTATATATTTTGTTGATTTTAAATTATAATTTAAAAGTTCATCCAAAGTGCTTACGTATGCTTCGAATGTTTATGTGAAAAATATTGTAAGTCCTCTAGGTTTATTTAACACACCACATAACACACATTAAAATTGTATAATACATTAACAAGGCTACTTGTTAGAAGCTGATTCAACTAGAGCTTCTAGTAAGTTTTTTTTAATGTCCCAGTTTGTGAGGAATATCTGGATGATTTCTAGTTTGTATCTGTCTTCCTAGTAAAGATTTTTTACCATCCTTTATCCCACACATACTTATAAGCCCACGTTCCGCGTAGACTTTTTTTTGCCTCGAATAGAAAGTTCTTTGTTAGAATCCAGTTAGGTGTTCATTTACATAAATTTTAGTGTGTCAGGGGCATTAGGTACAAACGTTTGTAGACATTCTGAGGAGACAAGCCATATTGTTCCTTGCTTTTTGCTTTCGTCATCATTCTTCGCGGAAGCAACTGAAAATTTCGTTTTTTGCCTATTCGCAAATTGTAATCACTCATGGGTTCCTTACACCCGCACTTACACGTTTTTGTAGGTAACCCTATGCGCCGCCTGAATGTCAGTTGTATAGTCACAAGAAGTCTCATTATAATAACCCCTGATAACCTTATTCATCAACTTTTCAAGGTATTATTATTACCTTTCGCTCCCTCCAGTTTCTGGTATATGGCCTACTAACTTCAATGTCTTTTTTTGATTACGACTATATTGTTCCATGATTGGTTTTCTAATTTAACCTTCAGGGAGATTTTTATTTCTTCAGTAAGGTGTTTATCTTTTTCGATGCAAATGATATATTTCATGATGCTGCTTCAACCTGAGAAACTCTTACTCAAAATAAATCAGATACCTGAATCTCATATGTATCGATCCTTACAGCAGAAAAAAATTTGAAGGGAAGTTTTAAATTCATCAATATCTTTTTTTTAAACTCATTGGTTGATGTAAAGCTAAGTTGTATTAATAATAGTTATCTTTACTTCCATTTTAAATCAAAAACTCGGACTGGCATTTGGGCTATTAAACTCAGAAAACGTCCTTAGTGTTTACCTGTGCTAAGATGTGCAGGTTTTACACTTCCAACAGGCATTTCTTCTCTCTTTCATCCCATTCCGATTCCAAGTGGTTTTCCAGCAATATTAGCACACTCGAAATGCAACTTGCACTTATTAATGGAAACACAAAGCAAAATCATTATCTTCTGGAATATGGATCCTCACAAATTGACAAAACAATTCATAATTAATTAAAGTTTGAGGTTAAGTCAGGAGCAAAAATAGACAGTGTCAAATCACCAACCTCTGCCTCTCGCCAACAATGCCAACAATGAGCTTGAAGATGACTTTTAAATACATCAGGCCTGATGCAAGGTCGATCTTGGACGTTTTCAGTCTAGGGGGTTGCCTTCCAGATAAAAGACTGGAGTTGACCAAGTTATTCCTGGCGGTAAAAACTTCAAAAAATGGACGTAGTATCTCCGAAACGTCAAAGAAGATTATCAGCAATTTAATTTAATGTGTAAATCATAGCATTGGAATCCCACTTACAGGTACCTACTCCATTAATAATGTAGATTAATTTTAGTTGGACCTGTATGTATTATTCATCTGCGGTACTCTGGAAATACATGCTCTGGCAGTTGAATTTACAGTTACTAATAGAATGATGTATAAACTTCTAGGAACATTATTTATCGTTACAATTTTTTTGGCGAATGAGTTTTTAATTAGTTGAAGTATACCAGCTTAAAACAAAAAATTATATTTACTATTTTTATTACTACGTTGAAAAAAATAAAAAGCATTGAACTAATTTCAACTCATTAACGAAAATACCTTGCTTACCAGATATGCCTAGATAAATATTACTTACCTGTAAAACAATTAAAGAAAATGAATTCTCATGAGCAGTAATGATAATATTTTTGCGATAAAACCTACGTCTGAAAACTTAAAATAATCTATAGCCTGTCCGTTCTGTGTTAAATAATGGTTTAAACTGATTCTCCTCGTCTCTGTACTCGTGTCTGTACTAAGGGGATATATCAAAGCAAACCAAACATAAATTAGGTAGTTTTTACCCAAAATAAGCAAAAATGGAGGGGACGAGTATATTAACCAATTATAATATTATTACTTGTTAGAACTAAAATTTTGAACTATTTCTAGTGTTTATTGTCTGGCTTCAAATAATTGGTTCTAAAACTTGGAATGTAA